>NC_141030.1:38400000-38442500 GCF_052040795.2 Danio rerio | reverse complement strand
TAATTCGTATGATTCTCCGGATGCTTCACGGCTTGCTATAGTCGATTAGTTTGCACTGTGCATTAATACACTTGATTACAGCCAGCAATATGTTCTCTTTGGAAGATCCAAAGATTACACATTATTAACCATCTCTGAGTTTTACCGCTTCCACTTGAATGATTTAAACACTGATCGTTACTACTGATTTATTATTAATTAGCTTTACCGCTTGGGCTGTGAATTGCATTCAACGCATGACCCACTTTCAGAAATGAGCTACACAAGAGTGCTGGATCTATACTAGGAATATATACGCATGTGTGTGTGTGTGTGTCCTTAGGCATTTTCCCCTTTTCATATTTCTTTCCATGAACCCTTCATTCCTCTGAGAAGCAATTTGGAACGCACACACACTTCTTTGGTGACAAATGCATTTTTAATCCAAGTCAAAAAGGTAAATGAGGTGATAGCTGAGTCAAATGGGAAATTAAAAGGACATTTTGTTCATTTTTTTGTTTTGTTTATGGTTGGTTAGCTAGGTAGGACGTGTGTTTAGTGTGTTGCGTAAGATAAGCCAGGCCATCGTGCTCAAAATCACACCTGTCTCCGTTGTGTCGAGTGCTGCTGAGGATTGAATTGAGAACGCACCTGTTGTCATTTGATGTTTGACAATTCACTCTTGCCGGTTTTGTCATTGCGATGGACCTAAATTCTGATCATCATCTCAAACTGTCTGCTGGGTTGCATGCTCTTCATATTTTCTTTTTGGTGTTTTTCCACTCTTTGTTGTTTCTTTTTCGGGTGTTTTATTGACATTTTGTGTGTTTGTGTGCATGAGTTCGTTCATTCCATTTCAAATGAATATTTAGCATCTTCAAAGTGTGATATCAATGCACATGCAAGTTAGTGATTTGAATACATTTGCTATGTATTTGCATGTGTGTGTGATTATATATAGGCTTTTACATGTACCATGCATTTTAGATGAGTTAGTTCATTTAAAAAATTAATAATGCTAATAATTTGTCATCATTTACTCATCCTCATGTCATTCCAAAGCAATAGACTTTTGTTTTGTTATTTTGCAAAAGAGTAACAGCTCACTCCATATTATTTCTCATAATAAACACCAGCTATTGTGGCTAAAGCTATGGGTTAACTATGAGTTTTCACTAGGGATGCTCCGATCAGGGTTTTTGCAGCCGATACCGAGTACCGATTCCTTGTCATGATGATCAGCCGATACCGAGTATTGCTTCTAATGCCTTTAAAGCTTCATAATGCATTAAAGCACATTTGTATGATAGTTAAATGGAGATCTCACCTTACCTTAGTGAATAAATTAAGGATGTTACATATAATCCCTTAAACACATTTCATTTTTAACATTTAGGTGTAAACATATCATGGCCAGAAGCAGCTGTACAGAAAATAACATAACACAGATATAAAAATTGGTAAGAAAATGTACAAACAGTAGCTCCTGTTGTGTCACAGCAGCTTAAAACATGGTAAATAAAATGGTTGCACTTGCTACAAAGAGACCATACATTGTTGCCAACTTAGCGTCTTTGTTGCTATATTCAGCGACTTTTCAGACCCCCCCAGCGACAAGTTTGCAAAAAAGCGACTAGCAACAAATCTAGCGACTTTTTGGTGTTTTACTGGAGATTTTATAGACTCTCATGTGCAATACTGTACCGTCCCTACTCTTCTCAATGAGCTGCGGGTGATGCCGTCGGCCCCTCCTCGGCCTCAGAGCACTGACAGGAGCCCAGTCCTCGTACAGCAGTCTCTCTCCCCTGCAGCCTGTGAGCAGATCACTCTTCTGCGTACTGATGGCAAATGATTTCTAGCAGCGTGAGGTATTTCCATTGTACAGTCAAACCGATCTTATTCTTCTTTATTTTAACAGTTTATTTTGACCGTTTTTTTTTTTGTTCACGATCACAGATATTTTACGTGAGAGTTTCAGAACTTGTCTGAGTATATTACGTCTGGGAGATTACTGCAAGTTCACTACACGTCTTCATATGCTGTATTCAAACAGCAATAAATGTAGTAAAAATGACATGCTTACATGAAGCGTAGTGCAAATATAAATACCCCTTTATTAACCATAGGCTGTTAAACAAACAAAAACGGTCCAACGTGATGACGTCAGTAATAGGCAAATTGACGTTTGACGAAATCTAGCAGCTTTTAGCAACTTTTCAGCCAGAGCTTATTGCCTTTTCATTGGAAATAGTTGGCAACCGGAAGAACATCCCTTGTGAGTCGCACCAATAGACTGTGAACAGTGGTCACACCGCATCTTTATATTTTTAGTTGTTGTGATGCGAGCGAATCAATCGTTCATCATTTACCTCATCACATGTTATGGCTGCTGTAGGCTTTGTATAATATACAGGAGCCCATATGCGTCTTCTACTGCTTGTAAAATCCTAAACAAACACCTGTAATTGGTTCATGAGATCGGCCATTTTGAAGAGTACCAAATCGAGTCATTAAACGTGATTATCGGCCGATGTCAATCGATTGGAGCATCTCTAGTTTTCACTTCTGTCTTCCATATTCTTCATCGGTTTGCTGACTTTGCTTATAATGTCATGCTTTCACTCCATTGTCAATCATGTAGTTATTCTTGTTTCTGTAGTAGTTTTGTATCATAATCTGGACATTTGTATGTGTAGAATGGGAATTTCATGTCATTTTCTGATCTTTATTTTGAACGTGTTGTCTAGATAATTTTTTTTTGTCCATAAAGCGTGTGCATTCCATCGTGTATGTATGATTGAAAATGCTTGATACATTAAAAAGTAAGTCTATTTATCTAGTACAAGCTGAACTGGGTGTTCCTTCTCAAATCTTTTGGCTCCTCGTTTGTTTATTTGCGACAGTTTGGCTCCGAGTTGCTTTAATCACATGGTATTTATCCCAGATGCCAGATCTTTTTTCATTTTGCACTGCACAGACATTAGCGTTAATGATGATTCTGTGCTTCAAAAACAAATTTATCACTGAATTACATTATGGGGATACTCAGAAAATGTCCTCAAGTGACTCTTGGAGTTGGAGAGAAGTTAAACAGCTCAGAGATTCCAGAGAGATCCTGACGAAAACAGCCTGGCCATCTGATTGCATTAAATTTCCCAATGGCATCACCATATGCATGAAACTAAATCATATTGCGCATTAAATCAAGCCATTATGCAATTAGTCTGCAACAAATAACACAACATTGTTATTATTAACCCTGTTAACAGTTTCATTAATAAAGAACACTTCAATAGAGTGTTTGTGATGCCACATTAGGGAACACTGAGGCAAATTTACGTTATCCGCCTCATAATTGCACAGATTGACTGTTATGCAACTGAGTACTTACATTTGGATGATGTAATATCGATCAGGAGATTGCAAACGATGAGCTACGAGGCAAATAAAACACAATTAATACTCCCTGCACACATTATTTCCAGTTCTGACAAAAGGCACAGCCTGTCTGGAGTGATTTGACCTAGCATTTAGCCAGGAAACAGGAAGACGCCTTATATGGGCTTGTCTCCGGCTGCTTCCTGTCTCGCAGAGGGAAAATATTATTAGTACACTCCAACAGTTTCCATGGTAACAAGAGTTTTGATAGCACTTGGACAAACTGTGATCTGAATGAAATAGAAAAAGGATGCGGAAACACACACACACACACACACACACACACACACACACACACACACACACACATATATATATACACACAAACCACTCTGATGATACTTAAACAGCGCTACCTTGACCGTTTCATCTGCATCCACTCAAACTGACAGTGTCATCCAATGTGTGCTGGTATGGCAAGCCATTTCAACATTTAACCAATCAAACATATGATACTAGTATCTATTTTCATGTTAATAGTACTTATTTTTATTTATTAGTATCTTTTCCATTTATTATTCATCCTATATTATTCAGTCTCCATTGCAGAACTCGAGTTGAGCTAGAGAAGGTGAGCACAGATGCAGAGGAAGTGAATCAAATGAACGAGCTTATCTGTAAGTGACAGGTTATCAACGAGCTGCCTGAAACATTTCCATATAGAATTTTTATCTTTATTTGTTTGTAAACGCGTACATTTTATTGCGAATCGGTGTTTGATATAATATAAAAATCCTTTAGAGATCAATGGGATGCAGGTTCCCATGTGCCAAATTCCTAGAATGCATTGCGCTGTAAAGACACATTCCTGTTCTCCGTTTAAAGTTTGTGTGAACCGGATGTTTCCGAGACATTTATTTCAATTCGTTTGTGCACTTCCAATTTAAACGAAAACCGATTGTTTAGTCTGATGTCACTCAAAGCAGCTTCCGGTCCAATCACTCTAGCAAAGTGAATAGGAAGGTCCACCAAAGGGCACTAATAAACAGTTACAAAACTGTAATACTTTAAAAAAAAATCATGAGCCCCCTTTGAATTTTTTTTATATTTCCCAAATGATGTTTAACAGAGCAAGGAAATTTTCACAGTATGTCTGATAATATTTTTTCTTCTGGAGAAAGTCTTATTTGTATTTTTTCGACTAGAATAAAAGCAGTTTTAATTTTTAAAAAAGCATATTAAGGTCAATATTATTAGCCCCTTTAAGCTATATATTTTTTCGATAGTCTACAAAACAAACCATCGTTAAACAACAACTTCCCTTATTACCCTAACCTGCCTAGTTAACCTGATTAAGCCTTTAAATGTCACTTTAAGCTTTATAGAAGCTAAAAAATAAATAAAATATTATTTGCTGTCATCATGGCAAAAATAAAAGAAATCAGTTATTAGAGATGACTTATTAAAACTATTATGTTTAGAAATGTGTTGAAACAATCTTCTCTCTGTTAAACAGAAATTGGGAAAAGAATAAACAGGGGGGGGGGGCTAATAATTCGGACTTCAACTGTACATATAAATATAAATTGTTAAAACATTGTCTGTGATACAGCAAGACTGTTGTGAACACCATCATTTTATAAAAATTAATTTTAATGTGTGGTATGACTAATAAGTGGTCATAAACTAATATTCAAATGAGTAGCGGCTTAGACCTGGAAATAATAATTCATTAAGGCTGATTTACACTTCTTTGTCGAGCATACGTGCATGGCCCATCAAAGGTCGCATACCTCTCGTCGTGGCTAATGCAGCCACTGAAGCGCACCTGTCAAAAAATATAACTACACGTCGCAACATGTAGTGCAAGCTCGATGATTGCTTGGTTTGGTAGCTGTGACGAGTGTTGGCGGTGCTGAGGGCCCGATTGAGCGATTGTTTACATGTGTTTAGCTTATAGTTAAAGTTGTCGCACGTCAACCAGTTCCCGCCTCTGAATGAGCGAGTTTGAGCTACTTGTACATTAACATAGATATATACACTAGATATCGCATAGGGACCCTGAGCATGCGTCAATAGCGCCGCCACATTGGTACAGTGCTCCCAGGACAAATGTCATTCAATCGCACTAGTCAAGACTGTGTTATTACGTGAAGATGCTGGACTTTAGCGCTGTCTACGGGTGTAGTGACGAGCAAACAAAGAAAACAAAGCACAAAGGCAGAACATTTCATAGGTAATATTAAGTTTTTTTCTGTTTTTGTATGTTCTGAACTTTTGTGCTAATCAGGTAACGTAATTGATGATAACAGTCACTCACTGCATTCACCATACGGCAAAGCAGCTGCAACTCGCACTAAACACTCGGCTTATGCTAGTTTTGTCAGCAAACAATGCAAAGGAAATATGACAACGAGATGCTGCGCTGTTGTAGCCTATTACTGTCGGCTAACGTTAGTGAAAGAGTCGTTCGGGGGACTCATTCACAAACGAGTCGCTTCCTCCGTCAGTGTGAGAAGTGAAAGCAGGAGAGGAGCTGTGTTTCAGGACATGATTAGATCAAATTTAACAGAGAGGGTGGATAGTACATTTCTGTACACATAAACACAAGCTTTTTGTCAGGAATGCCCGTGCGGTCACTGATCCATCAATGTAGAAAAGTGATGTAAAATTATAATTTTCGTAATTAGAAAAAAAAATTACATAACATCCAGGAAAACTCCCGATCATAGATATATGTGTATATGTGTATATCTCTGGCTTTGGATGGCCACAGTCCTCCACTGTACCTTGGTCCCGCATTCATTTCAAAGGAGCGCTACCCTGTAGCAAGATGGCGGCACTATTGGCGCATTCCGTCCAATAGACAACAACAGGCCAGGCAACATCTAATGTATATATCTATGGTACATTAAGGTAGCGTTCAGAAAAAAACAAAACACCTGTGAAGAAAGTCGGCACAGAGGAACATAACTACTGCCAGCTGACGTTTCGGAAGTGTTATTGCAGAGCAACACAAACAGCACACAGAAATGTAAATGCATAGCTACGCTTTTTCTTTTGCGACAACTTTTTCCCTCATGGTAAACTAATGGTGATAGGGGAGTGGTTAAGAACATGACATCAGCAGAGAAGAACCAACACTGCGGAATCAAATGGTCAGACTGTGATTTGAAGATTACCAAAGCAAACATTTCCCAGTGAAATGACTTGCATAGATTCATTGTTCTCTTAAAAGTTAACAATATGCAATAGCAAAATAAACATTGTAAATTTTGATTGCACACAGACTTTAATAAGACAAAAGTATAGAGCTCAGGAATCCACATCATGGCGAGTTGCTGTTGGCCATGTTTGTGGACAAATGCAGATGGACAAAATGTAAACCAATCAATGGAAATCACAACAAAATTAAATGGCCATGTTATAGTTATATCTTTTGAAATCAAAATTGAATCAAATAAATGAACAAATTTACCTGTAACTGACAGGGGTATCAATGATCTGCTGCTGCTGCAAAAAATAAATAAATAAATAAACAGTTCCAGGTGATTTTCTGCATTATTTGTAGTATGAGTACTTGTTTATTGCTGATAACTGTATATACATTTTAAAAATATATACTGTATATTTGCTGCTTGTTCAAACTACTTATTTAAAATAAGCTAAATCAACACAATTCTTGAGTTTTTTTTTAGGGACAAATGAATTGTTTTATTTTTTTATCCACTTAAATTTGTAGAAATTATTAAATTAACTTTATCGATTTGTGTTGGGATAACATGAAGAAATCGTGTAGAACCCAGCATTTTTACAGTGTCTAATCAAAAAAATCGGTCACACTTTATTTTGATGGTCCGTTTGTTGAATTTAAGTTATAACTGATTCTCATTAGATTATAAGTAGACTGTTAGGTTGGGGTTAGGGTTAGTTTAAGTTGAAATGTACTCGCAAAGTTTCTTATAGTCAGTTAAATGTCTGTCAAAGGAGCTGTATCAACAGATATTAAGCAGACAGTCTATACTCAAATGGATCATCAAAATGGTGTGTTACAAATAAATCAATAGAGATCAATGGGAATCAGGCTCATTTGTCCTAAATAGCCTACCCGGTATGCATTGTGCTGTTACAACACGCTAAATAAAAAATTGCACCACCAGTAGCATAAAACAGAAATCCCACTAACACGGTTTGTAAATGAAATGTGAAACCTGCTTGCCATATAGACAGTGTAGGAGTGCTGACCCTCCCTGACCTGAGCACTGTTACGTCTCGGCAGATCCGCGCTTCGTTCTCGCCATTAGCGGGCCTTTACATCGCCGTTGTCCTTCTGAGGTCGCTGTCACCCGTCTATTTGCGTTCCCTCGCGCGCCGTTTTCCCGGACACATCATTATCATCTCTCCAATTACTCTCGGCGCGGAGCCGAAAGGGTCCCTGCACCCGGACTACCGGCAACCGGGAGCGAAAACTAATTTACAGCTCAGCCGGTGACTCCGCGCACACCTGCTGCTGCCATGGCAACCGCACAGAAACACCGGTGCGCGAACGGACGTTTTTGTCCAAACACGGGATTCTGTGTTTTAAAAGTGGAAAGAGGATTGAGTCCTGAGGGGAAAACTAGTGTCTGCTTTCATTCTACCAGGGATAATGTTTTAGGCAGTAGCTTTAGCATTTTCTATCGCCTTCGTATTCATAGATTCCAGCGCATGTAAGTAATTTAAATGATGTAGGTGACTGATTATATTAGCTAGTTCCTGTTTATTAAAAACTACCACTAATTAATCAGAAAGCTTTCATTATTACTTTGCATAGCATTGTTGATAGTATATCTAATATCAAAATTATATCTACTAGTGTAAATTTAGTATGTACACTATTAACTTTATTTACATATATAAAAAAGTAGTAGCCTACCCAATAAATAAACACTTTTTAATCAAGTATTTGATAAATAACCTCTAATATCTGGTTAAGTATTAAAAAAAGATACAAAATCAATTAAAGATAAGTACCTAATGAAAAACAACTAGAATATTTTTGTAATAGTCACATTGGGAATACTAGTCAAAACTGAATGGTTGACAAACATATTGGTAGAAAAGCTAGTTGTTACAAATGATTAAATTTTATTTGAAGGTGTCCTTGTAATGGTGTAGCTATTGAATTAACTACTGAATAATATTAATCACATGTACTTACTATACGAATGTGGGTTAGGTTTAGTATTAACTTAGTTGCATATAATGATACATACTGTAATCTGAATTAATACTTTAATTGTAAAATACAACAAATGACACCTTAAAATAAAGTATAACCCCAATAACTACTAATGATAATCTAGTGAAGAACTAATACTTGGTGAAAACACTAATAAATATTAATAAAGTATAGTACTTCATCAATTGATATAACATAGTGTCTAATAAATAAAAAAAGAAAACTGCTAATTTGGTTAGAGATTAAGCCACACCATTTCATTCTTATTTTTTTGTATTTAAAAGTACAGGTTGTTTAATTCATTTAATCGTTCATTTTCCTTCAACTTAGTCACTGATTTATAAAAGTAATTTTAATATCAGAATCAGTTTTATTGCCAAGTCTGCTTCACACACAAGGAATTTGTTTTGGCTAGAGAAGCTTCAGTATACATAAAGTGACAACACAAAATAAATATGATAGAAGACGATAAACATTGAACAGGGATGAAGTTAGTAAAAAAAAAAAAAAAAAAATATATATATATATATATATATATATATATATATATATAAATAACAAAAAATAAAATATATAACAAAGGACACCTTAAAATAAAGTATTAACTAGTGTCTAAAGAAATAAGTGTCTGTTCACAATAATAAGTATGAGAATCTGATGAATGAGTACTAACTAAAGTATAAACGCTAATAAATATTTGTAAGTACCAGCAGTTCATCAAAGATTTAGTCTAGTGCCAAAAAACAAGACAGGAGACTCATGAAAATAGATGCTATTATTATTATTATTATTATTTTTTAAATAAATGTAGAAATGGCTTGCTGTAGAAAGACACAACCCCCCAGTGAGCAGCTTCTCAGTTTTGGTCTTTCTGAAGTGATTATAGCTCTGGTTTTTGGTTTATTTGGCTCTTGTCTTCCTCACAGGGGTCTCAGCACAGCGGCTCCTCTCTGTCTCTGGCCTCCACCAAAGTCTGCAGCATGGATGAGGAGGAAGGGCCTGTCAGCGATGGTGAGTGAGAGATCCAGCAAAAGATCCAGTTGTCTCTGATATACTCTTTTATTAAAATGAGTTCACATTTTTTAAACTAAATTACAATTTGTATTTGCAAGTTGCTTCAAACTTCTGGACTGAACTTCATTTTGACTTATTTTGTTCGAGATTATGTCATACCAGTTCATTCTTTATTTTAACAATATTTAAAAGTGTAACCTTTTTTCACCCTTTACAATGTTTTTATACACACTTGTATTAGCTTATGTTTTCAGTTTCATTTGAGTAATTTGTTTGATGATTTTGTCATTTTTATTACTTTTTAAATTATTATATTTTAGTTTTTCATTCAAAAATCAGTTTTGTTCTTTGGGTCAATTATTGTAAGATTTTAATATTTTTTTAAAAAATATGATAATTTTCTTTATATAAAACAGTAGTAGTAAAAGTAATATATTATGGATTAATGCATGTCAGTTTATTCCTATAGTTGAAGTACAAAAATATTCCCCAATATCTGTTTAACAGAAAGATTTTTTCAACACATTTCTAAACAATAGTTTTTAGAACTCCATCTCTAAAATCTGATTTATTTTATCTTTGCCATGATGACAGTAAATAATATTTGACTAGATATTTTTTCAGACACTCCTATACAGCTTAAAGTGACATTTAAAGGCTTAACTAGGTTAATGAGGTTAACTAGGCAGGTTAAGGTAATTAGGCAAGTTATTGTATAACAATGGTTTGTTCTGTAGACTAACAAAAAAAATTGCTTAAAGGGGCTAAAAATTTTGTCCATAAAACGTTTTTTTATTTTAATTTTTTTATTAAAAACTGCTTTTATTCTTGCCAAAATAAAACAAATAAGATTTTCTCCAGAAGAAAAAATATTATCAGACATACTGTGAAAATTTCCTTGCTCTGTTAAACATCATTTGGAAAAAATTAAAAGAGAAAAAAATTCAAAGGGAGGCTAATCATTCTGTCTTCAACTATAGATAGTTTAGTTTATAGTTTTTTTGTTTGTTTTTCTAAAATCTTGTGTTCTTCAAGTCATCATTTATATTTTCAAATAAATTATTTGTATTAATTTGTTATAATTATTATATATTTTTTTTCCAATGTGTTTTTTATTTCAGTTTCCAAATTTACATTCAGATGGTATGAAGGGTTTTCCACACTGAGTACACAAAACAACCAAACATCAGAATCCAGAAGCTGTAGAAATGAAATAAACTATAAAATGTTAACGATTCAAATACAATCAAAACAATCCACTCAAAATTGTTTTGTATATTATCAAAAAGAAAACAGATAAAACTGCATTGTTATTCTTCAGTTACAATTCAATTGTGTATTTCTTTTAACCAGCATCTTAAATTGTATTTATTTATTTATTTGTTTGTTTGTTTGTTTGTTTGTTTGTTTGTATGTTTTTAAATAGGTATTGTATTTTGTTTTTCTCTTTTTTATGATTTCTAATATATATTTTTAAATATAAAACAATAATAGTTAAGTTAGAAATTCTGGATTAATTGATGCCAAATCATTCTTAATTGTTATATATATATATAAAAGTATAACTTTTGCAGTTATACCCTTTATAGTGTTTTATTAGAAATTTGTATTAACTTATGTTTTCAGCTTTTGGTTTGAAACTAGCAATTTGTTACATGCTGTTTTCATATTTATAATATTTAGTTTTATTTTTTATAATATTATATATTTTTTATTATAAAACCATAAAAGTTAGGTAAAATATTATGGATTAACACATGACGACAATTATTATTAATCCATAATATTTTGTGTTAATTATGCCATTTCTAAACTCATGCTCTATAAACAAATTTAGCCTTTTTTTACAAAGAGCTCTGCGTCAAGCTTCAAGAACTCTGTGATCTTATGCAGATAAAGCAGTCTGATGAATTTAATGAGAAGGTCCATTACTAATCAAAGCTTCGCAGTCGCTCATATAAGGCTGTTTATTTGAAGAACACGTCTGCAGCGGAGGTCAACAACAAACGCTTCATTTGATGTCTTTGCGTACACGTTCATTATACCATCATTTCCAGCAGACTAATCAAAGAATCCACGAGGTGTGAACCCAAGCGAACCAGGTTTTTTTTCTTTGAGGAATGTTGGTCAGGAATCAAATTCTTCCAGTGCCTGCAGAGATTTCAGATTCTGGATGAAGCTTAAGTTTTTCTCAATTTATCTTGCAGCCGAGACGTTGGAGGAAACGCCAATTCCCACCGTCCCGAGCTCCATTTCAGATCGGTACAAAGTGGGCCGGATGATCGGAGACGGGAACTTTGCGGTGGTTCACGAGTGTGTGGAGCACTCGACCGACAGGGCGTACGCTCTGAAGATCATCAACAAAGGCAAATGCAGAGGAAAGGTGAGATGTCAAAACGTTGATAAATCAATTTAGAGAAATTTGAGGCCCTTAAAAAGTATTGAAAGGTCTTGAATGCTATTTTACAAGGTGCAGTGCTCAGTATAAATGGGAGCATCCTCACAGATCTCTCTTTATACTAATATTTTCTATAAGATGCTTTACAATCATATATTATTTGTGCATATACACTACCAGTCAAAAGTTTGGGGTCAGTAGGAGTTGTGAATGTTTTAAAATAAGCTTCTCCTGCTCACCAAGGCTGCATTTATTTCATCACAAATACAGTACAGATTATAAACTTGTGAAATGTTATTGCACTATAAATAAACTGTTCATCATCAAATAGTTGATCATTTCATTTAATCATTTATTCCAGTGATTCTAAAGATGAATTTAAATTACTCCAGTCTTCAGAGTCATGATCTTTCAGAAACCACATTAATTGTTATAGTTATTAATAATGGTAATACTAATTATGACTATTCATATTAATATATCTTTTGTAATATAATAATTTATAATATAAGAATTTGTTTTGAAACTACATACAATAAGAAAGCAGTTTTTTACATTTTAAGAAATATTTAACATTTTAACATGTTTTTACAATTAATAAAAGCAGCCTTGATGTACAGAATCATTTTCTTAAAAAAAAATATGAAAAAAAAGAAAAACTGACCCCAAACTTTTGACATAATATACGGTAGTGTATATTAGATTAGTCATTACTAAAGACAAAACTATAATTAATATTATAAATTCTTTTTAAAACAATCAAAAATTGTACATCCAAATTCGCATGTTGTAATAAAACATTAAATAAAATATTATTATACAGGAAACACCTTAATAAAGATTACAGTAAAGAAACAACCTTAATATAAATAAATAATTTAGTTGACATTTTGTAGTTTTGTATTTTTTTTTTCAATAACTAGTTTGAATTTAAATCTGACTTTAACTTTCTATTCCTAAAGATGTCAGGTGACCAAACTCTAATTTTAATGGATATAACTGTTTAATAAAAATCTTAAATTTATTTAAATGCATCAACAATTACTTCCTATATTCATCGAGAAATGTATAAAAACATTCAGTTTTAAAACATTAATTTATGCTGAGCACTGTATTCAATTTGTATCATCTTTTTACATCTTTTTTTTGGTTTCAAAATTCTAAAATAAATTGTACAAATCAGAAATTGTCATTGGAATAAGTCAAAGTGCTAGTAACAAATTGTTGAAACCAGAATTTAGTCCAAATACTGTAGGTCGAAATGTCATCAATCTTACCTGTTAAAACCTTTAGCGGGTTTCGTTCCTGGAGGTCCGGTGCCCTGCAGGGTTTAGCTTCAACTTGCCTCAACACACCTGCCTGGGTGTTTCAAGTATACCTAGTAAGACCTTGATTAGCTTGTTCAGGTGTGTTTGATTAGGGTTGGAGCTAAAATCTGCTGGACACCGGCCCTCCAGGAACAAGTTTGGTGATCCCTGACCCATAGTGATGATAAGGTCTTAAAAATGTATGGAAAGAGTATTTAAAATCTCTCAATATGCATTGAATTGAACTCCATGGTTCTTGTAAATATTCTGGAAGCAGAGGCATTATGATTTGATTTATACGTCACATGAAAGCTGAATAAATAAGTTTTCCATTTAACAATATTATAAGATACAACTAGAGTATTTAAAAATCTAGAATCTGAGGTTTCAGATCGACCAAAATACTGAGAAATTTGGTTTAAATTTTTAAATTAAAGTTAAGTTTTGACCTATAACAATTAAAAAATAATTTTAAAATTTAAAAATATCTACCCATCCAACTTAAGACTGGTTCACATGTTACCAATGAACTGCTCGTTGATTTTATTTTATGAGGATATAAATTATGTGTTTTCACTTGCACAGGAGCATATGATCCAGAACGAAGTGGCTATCCTGAGAAGAGTGAAGCATCCGAACATTGTGTTGCTGATCGAGGAAATGGACACTTATAATGAACTCTATCTGGTCATGGAGCTGGTTAAGGTTAGTGGTGGTGAAAGTTTGTGGAAACTGGTTTCATGCGTTTTGTGGTGATCCGGATGAGGTTTAGCTCTGGTGGGTCTGCAGTGGCTCTGTTGAACCGAGTGTTATTTTAAGCTGCTGTTCCACTTACTCGACTCTTTGAGGGGATTTCTGCCTTGCGAACAGCAAACCAGGCCACCATGAACTTTCTGCCTGCTGTGTATAAACAACTTGACCTCAAGAAAAAAACTCTTGTGACGTAGATGTGGAAACATCTTTTGCTGTGAAGCCAAATCCCATTACTGACGTCAGTCCATTCACAAACTTAGCGGTGGATATGACAGATTGTTCGGGTTAGGTGTAGGGAAGAAGGGGGATTTGTGTCATTGCGATAATATAGTTATCATAGATGATAAGATATGTTATAGACATCTAAAAACAGCTGTTTAATTAAAAAAAAACACATTTGTAAAACATGATAGATTTAATAAGTCATTTCTTATAACTAATTTCTTTTGTTTTTGCCATGACGACATTACATTTTACTAGTTATTTTGCAAGGCAGGGCATCAGCTAAAAGTGCACTTTAAAGGCTTAACTAGGTTAATTAGGCAAGTTATTGGACAACAGTGGTTTGTTCTGTAGCCAATTGAAAAACAAAGTTTTTAAGGGGGCTAATAATGTTGAACTTAGCGATTAAAAAAAAAGAAAAAAAAAAGCTTCTCTTCTATCTCAAAGACTTTGGGGTTTCTCATTCCACTGCCATGTATTTCAATGTAAATGCAAAAAGCTCTTATTAGTCTAATGTAGACAATTAGGAAAGAAACAGCTTGGTCAGTATATTTTATCTCTGCATTGTGTCCTATAGTGACACCTATCATATCTACCTAAATCTAAAGTAGCCTACTG
The DNA here is from genome assembly GCF_052040795.2 of Danio rerio. Lineage (NCBI taxonomy): Eukaryota > Metazoa > Chordata > Actinopteri > Cypriniformes > Danionidae > Danio > Danio rerio. Next base: position 38,427,610 of record NC_141030.1, on the reverse strand, counting down.
TAGCTGAAATATTTTTCTGTTTACGTCAAGTCTATCGAGTTTGAATCTTTTTTTCATTTATGTTTTTGTTCTTATTTTTAGGGAGGAGATCTTTTCGATGCCATCACCTCTGCCAACAGATACACTGAGCGGGATGCCAGTGGCATGCTGTACAACCTGGCCAGTGCCATCAAATATTTACACAGCCTTAACATCGTCCACAGAGACATCAAACCAGAGAACCTTTTGGTAAGTCATCAAACTCACTGCTAAAAAAATACTGGGTTGGGAGGATTTATTAAAAGTATCTATAAGAGGATCACACCGTCTTCAGAAGGTCTATATGGTAAATTTCATTATAGATTATTTCTGTATAATGGATTTTAAATAGATTTGTTTATAGCACCAACCAAGGAAACAACCATATTCCTGCTGTGTGAAAGTCTGTGTGAAATCTAAATTTATGATAATTATTAGGGAGGTCCTTGAGTCAGAGTCTGAGTCATTTGATTTTGAGGATCTACCGATACCAAAACCCGATTTGATACTTCTATAATACATAAAAAAAGAATAAAGAAGATTGAAGAAACCTTATTTTTTATTCAATTTATCTTATTTTAATATTTAACAACTCAGTTTGTTTGTTGTGTTAAATATAGCCTTTTCCTTTCCACCTATCACAATCCCAAGTTTACATATCTCACAGTTCACTATGGCAATGTTATCGTCATCACCTTTATAATGCCTCCAGACCGCAGACATACTCGTGCTTTCCGCTTCAAGCTGCTTCCATGTTCCACTTTGCCAGCATTTAACCAATAGCGTTTCTGCAACAAAGTGATGGCATGAAAACAAAAGAGGTCTAACTCTGTGCCACCGCATAACTATAGATGTGTTAAAAATAATACAGTTGAAGTCAGAATTATTCGCCCCCTTTGAATTTTTTTCCTTTTTTAAATATTCCCCCCCAAATGATGTTTAACAGAGCAAGGAAATTTTCACAGTATGTCTGATAATATTTTTTCTTCTGAAGAAAGTCTTATTTGTTTTATTTCGGCTAGAATAAAAGCAGTTTTAATTTTTTTTAAAAGCATTTTAAGGACAAAATTATTAGCCCCTTTAAGCTATATTTTTTTCGATAGTCTACTGAACAAAACATCGTTATACAATAACTTGCCTAATTACCCTAACGTGCCAAGTTAACCTAAGTAACCTAGTTAACTAGTTCTGTATATTACACAGAAATTGAGAAAAAATAAATAAACAAGGGGGCTAATAATTCTGACTTCAACTGTATATTCGAGTCCTGATCGGGATGTAATGCCCGATTCCGATTGAGTCTAAAACTGCGTAATCGTGTCTGATTTCCGATCACGTGATCGGATCTGGACATCCTTGATAATTAGTTTGCTAGCTCACATTCTCTTACTGTTAGTTTGCTATGAAGCAATGATATGCAAAAAAAAAGCCCTGCCCACTAATCAATATTAGGTTTTAGTTGCATCAACATACTGAAATAGAAGATTTCTGGATTAGGCAGACTTTAAGCGCCACCTGCTGGAAGAGATTAAATTAACAGTTTTATTCAGCCTGTCTACTGTTTTTGTTTTGTACAGTAAGGTGATCAGATGTGCCTGTTTTCTGGGGGCTGTCCAAATATTTGTTATCTAGTTCCCGACTTGAGATGTTTTAATGAAAAATTAAAATAAACAAAACATTTTGTGCCCATTTTTTAAAACAGTGATAGCAATCCTAAGGGAGATTTCAATTTTATTTTTACATTCCAGAAATTTAATCATAAGTATGCTTTTTGTAGCTTAATTTCACGAAGCCAAGATCAAATCATTACGCTCTCCTAATATTTCAAAAACAATACAATCTATTTTTTTGGTATTATTTATTCAAAATTTGCTATTTTTATTTTGCTAGCACACATTGCTATTCTTTATTTGCATATTAATCCGTGCAAGTCAATTTGTGGTAATCTCAAAGTCTGACCATTTGCTTCTTTGTTTGGAGTGGCGGACTATCTATGTTGATGTCAGTATTCTTAGCCACGTTCCTCTCACCATTCATTTGCTACTAGGGAATTATGTGCAATAAGAAACCCCACCCACTTCTCAATATTCAGTTTCAGTAAGAAGTACAGCAGCATAATAAAATAAAAGTCTCAGGAACTTTCAGTTCACAGAGACCAACCCTAAATATGTTTGGTATCTGAATCAGACAGTTTGCTTGTTGTTAATCAGCAGCAGTGTTTCTGTGTGTACGTGTGGAAGAAAGTAACAGATGAAACTCGTAGGTCTTGTGGGCTGCAAGTATATGAGTGTGTTTGGAGAAAGAGAGATGATTGCTGTGAGTCTAGACCAGCCACCAACTGACTGACTGTATATGTGCGATATCACTTCAGCAGCTGAAGGCCTGAGATGTGACTCACACATTGACAGTTCACAGACTGTACTGTTCCTCAAGGCTGCTCTCGTACCAGCCTTTCACCTAACTTCATTCATGGATCAGTGACTCAGATGCGGTCACTTCCTCTGCTCATATAAGGAGGACTGTTTATTAAGGGAAGACTGGTCGATTAATCACAGTACACTTAAATTTTGGGCCCAAACTGAAGATTATATGCACTTGGCTGAAAAAACTAAACCAAACATGCTTTGTAATAATTATTTAATATTATCCTAATCAAAGTACACTTAAAGGAACGTAGGGATGGACCAAAGGAATATTTGTGGCCCAAACTGAAAATTCTGTATGCATTTGGCTGAAAAAACGAAACTGAAAATGCTTTGTAATAATAATTTTTTAGTCATTAATAAATATAAAGTCATGATTCAACTCAAGTCAAACTGAATTATTTTTTAAAACCACAAGCCTGTTGGAAAGTGTCTACAAGAAAAATATTTTTTTAAATGTTTTTTTTTTATTATTAATAATAATGTTTCTCTTTTCATTTATACATTTATATATATATATATATATATTATATATATATATATATATATTTATTTATTTATTATTATTATTATTATTATTATTATTATTATTGTCTTTCCAAACACCTGTAATTTCACACTAACGTAATTGAAAGCTAGTAAACTATTGTATGTTCTATTCTTGGTAAGGGCTGTGGGGTTTGTTGATGTGTATACATGAAAATGAATAAAAAATATTCAAACAGCAAACACAAGCCAATAAAATCAACAAGTTTTATTGACAGTACATTCTTTTTGACAGTGAATGAGTTGATAGGCGTCATTTTATCAGCCTTACCATGACAGCACAGTGGCAAGCAGCAGGAACAGATATACTACATAGAGTTGGTCTGCTTGGTTCATTCTTTAAGCAGACTTTGCTTTTGCATTAAACATGTGCGGTTTATGCATACACAAATATACATGAACATTAAAGTATATTCACAGAGTGGAATATTGTGCTGTTTCAAACTGTGACTGTTGCGCACACAGGGTGTGGCAACAGTTATGCGGCACAAGCCATTGAAATGAATGGGTTTTATTTCTTTTTTTTCTGCCCTTTTTATCTTTCTTTAATTTTCAGCGGCCAAACATTCAGTGCATCCTTTTTTAAGCTATTGAAATGGTCAAAATTAAGTAATCTAAGAGAATTAATTATATTGTGCTTTCAGTAAGAAGTTGCTTTTTGATGTGCGTGGCAAAAAAATTTGCGGCACGAGCCATTGAAATGAATGGGGTCTATTTCCTTTTTTCTGCCATTTTTCTCTTTCTTTATTCTTCAGCGGCCAAATATTCAGTGCATATTTAGTTTTAAACAATCAAAATGTTATCCACTTGCCCACAGTTAAGTGTTGCTCTTTTATCGATATGGCAAAACATTACGCGGCACAAGCCATTGAAATGAATGGGTTTTATTTCCTTTTTTTGGCATTTCTTTTTCTTCATTTCTTTTCATCTTCTTTTTTTTTAATATTCACTGCCAAATATTTTTAAATAATCATAATGGTGAGAATTTAGTAATCTCAGGGGATGTATTATAGTGTGTGCACTGTTAGGCATTGCTCTTTGATTACCGAAGCAAGGCAAAAGCCATTGAAATTAATGGGTTTAGTTTTTTTTTCTCTGCTATTTTTCTCTATCAGCTATTTTAGGCAAAGAGTTTCCATCTTTACATTGTTTGTTATATGTCTAATGAAGACAAGTTCTAAGGTAAAATAGTCCACAATTGACCTGTGCATTGAAAAACTGTGGTCTTACCCAAAAAAATTGAAAATTTCCTCACTATTTCCTCATACTGTGCTTCTAAACTTTGATGAATTTCTTTTCTCTGTTGAACAAAACAAGAAGTTATGAAGAATGTTGGGAAAAAGCAAAATATATAAACAAACAAACAAACAAACAAATAAATAAATAAATAAATAAATAAATAAATAAATAAATAAATAAATAAATAAATAAATAAATAAATAAATAAATAAATAAATTAATTTAGACATGCCAAAGCAGTTATATATTGCTGCTCTGATTTAAAGTGCATTTTTATCCTCACTTTTATGTCGCTTTCGATAAAAGTATCTGTTCAATGAGTCAATGTAAAAAGACTTTCATAGACATCATTGACATCCATAATATGAACAACAATACTATGGAATCAATAGGTGTTTTTCTCCCACATGCTTTAGTATACTCAGACGATGACAGAATTTTCAGTTTTGTATGAACTGTCCCTTTAAATCCTGTTCATAAGCTGGGATATTCGATTACAAATCAAATGCTGCAGATCTTAAAATTAAAAAACATTGACCTGCTAACAGTGAATTTGATTCTCAGTGTCTCAAACACACTCCAGTGATCTAGAAAGAGCTGTGCACTGGCTCAAATATGCTCTCGCTCTCTCTTTCTCTCTCTGTGTGTCACTGATAATCGCTTGTGGCTGAAAACATGCATATCAAATGCACCTTGCTGTGCAGAATGATGTTTTTTTTTTTCCTTGAGATGCATTACTTTACATATTATATAACGCCAAACACAAACCCAGCCAAGCTTAGGATGCTCAATGGATTTGGTTCCATTTTAGCATCAGCAGGAATTTAGGTTAAAGCTATTAAATGCATAAAAATCTTCTTAATCAATGCAAGTGCGTTATTTTTGACTCTGATTTGCACAAATGCACACCTTGGGGAGGGAGAGCTGGATAGGTCTTTTCAAAGATTGCTTTAATTCCAAATAAACATCTAATATATGGCAATATATGCAAATTATTATTATTAATATATGCAAATCATATATTTCCCAGAGATGGGTTGCGGCTGGAAGGGCATCCGCTGCGTAAAAATTTGCTGGATTAGTTGGCGGTTCATTCTGCTGTGGCGACCCCGGATTAATAAAGGGACTAAGCCGACAAGAAAATGAATTGGAAATGTATATAAAATGGGGCGGCACGGTGGCTTAGTGGTTAGCACTGTCGCCTCACAGCAAGAAGGTTCAATTCAATTTAATTTTATTTATAAAGCACTTTAAAACAACACAGTTGACCAAAGCCGTGACAATAGAGAGTGAAACAAAGTGTAGAACATACTTTAAAAGAGAAACAAATGAACATAATGTCAACACCTCACGCTGTGCTAAAAATCAAATTAAACAAGTAGGTTTTAAGAAGAGATTGTTTAATATACAACGGCAGCTCATTTCACAATTTTGGTGCAGCCACAGCAAAAACCTGATCTCTTCTGAGCTTTAGACTTGTTCTGGGCACACCCAGGAGGAGCTGGTCGGCTGATCTGAGTGAATGATGTGTAGGGACAAAGAAGCTCAGAGAGGTGAAGGGGTGCAGCACTATTCAGACACTTGAAAACAAATAAAAGTAACTTAAAAATGGATCCTGAAATGCACAAAGAGCTAGTGAAGAGAAGATAAAACCAGGGTGATGTGCTCAAATTTGCATGTGCCAGTTAAAAGACACGCAGCTGCATTTTGAACAAGTTGAAGTCGAGAAATAGAAGACTGATTTACCCCAGAATAAAGGACATTACAGTAGTCCAAGCGGGAGGTTATAAAGGCATGGATTACGGTTTCAAAGTGTCATTTTGGCCAGTTGCCTTTAGTGAAAGAAGCTATAGAGGGAACAACAGACCGAATCTGGCTTTCAAGTTTTAGTTCAGGATCCATTTTAAAAGGTTCACAATCTCTGGCTTACAGAAAGATTCCAGATTATTCAGGCGTACAGAATGAACAACGTTGGAACTAAGGCCAAACACCATCACTTTGGTCTTAGGATCATTAAAATGGAGAAAATTCAGTGCCATCCAAGATTTATTGTTGCTGGTAATTCATTCCAAAGGTTGCTGGTTCAAGTCAAGTTGGCATGTTCTGCCTGTGCTCACGTGGGTTTCCTCCGGGTGCTTCGGTTTCCCCCACAGTCCAAAGACAAGCGGTATACTGTAGGTGAATTGGATAAACTAAAATTGTCCGTAGTGTGTAAGTGTGTATGTGAAAGCAGGGTATATGGATGTTTCCTAGTACTGGGTTGTGGCTTGAAGGACATCCACTGCGTAAAACATATGCTGGAATAGTTGGTGGTTCATTCCGTTGGTGCGACCCCTGATAAATAAGGGACTAAGCCGAAGGAAAAAGAATTAATAAATATATAAAATGTCACATATGTCAAAATATTGCAAAAGTGCCTATTTACATATTACACTATTGGAACTAGAGGAATTAACTATATACATACATGTATATATTCAAATATATTAGCTATAATATTATATTTGTTTATATATGGCTTTTGTATTTAATATATTTATTCATTCCAATGGTTGAAAATATATGTAAATGGACATTTTTTACAATATTTTGACATATGTTGCACGTAAAGCATATATTTTAAAGGTGAAATCCAAATAAGTCATGTAATTTGCATATATTTCCATCTACAATATTTCATTTCTATATGGGAAGGATAACATTCTCTGAATTTTCTCTTTGATTCACAGGTTTACGAACATCAAGACGGGAGCAAATCTCTGAAACTAGGAGACTTCGGCTTGGCCACAGTGGTAGACGGACCCCTGTACACCGTCTGCGGGACACCCACATATGTAGCACCAGAGATTATCGCAGAGACCGGGTGAATATTTTTAACACCTTTGAACAGATCTGGGTCACTCGATGTGGGATATTTTCTTGATGCTTTTAGGTATATACTTAAAGGCATAGTTTACCTAAAAATGAAAATCACCTCATTGTTTCCTCTCCCTCATGCGGTTTAAAATTAGTTTCTGTTGAACACAAAAGTAGATATTTTGAAGAATGTTGGTGGTTGGCACTAATTGACTTCCTTAGTAGGAATAAAAGTACTATGGATGGGTCCCAGCAACTAGCATTTTTCAAAATATCTACTTTTGTGTTCAACAGATGAACATATTTGAAACGTATTCACATATTTGAAGTGGAGGATGAGTAAATGAGGACAGAGTTTTCATTTTTTGGGGGGTGGGGGGTAAACTGTCCCATTAAGTATGTTATGATCATATTGTGTAGAGTTATACAACTAAAACATTTGTTTGCTGAACTGTAGGTATGGCCTTAAGGTAGATATCTGGGCCGCTGGAGTCATCACATATATTCTCCTTTGTGGCTTTCCTCCATTTCGTGGGTAAGTCAAGTCTGCTTTTTCTGTTTTATGCGTATATATCGCTTTTAAAGTCTTGTACTTCTCATTGAAATTAATTTATCCATGTTGATGGTTCATACTTAAAGTGATAGTTCACCCAAAACTACAATTTAATCACTAAATTGGTTCTAAACCTTCAGTTCTTCAGTTGAACACAAAATCAGATAGTTTGTAGAATGTTAGAAACTGATAGTCAATGACCTTCAGAGCAGGAAAAAAATACTATGAAAGTCAATAGCTACTGATTTTGGAACGGTAAAAAATGGTAAAGGAAATTAAATAATGACAGAATAATCATTTCATGGGTGAACTGTCTCTTTAAATACATTGTAGCCGGTATCTAGTTCAGACTTTGAGTAATGTGATCACAGCTGTAAGGTTATGTAAGAACACATTTCGCCGCCCTGTGGTTGCTTATGGTATTACACGCAGTGGATATTGTTAAGCAGCTTCCCCTGCTGGTGTTTATATGAAGTTATGCTCTGTGTTTCAGGAGTACTGAAGATCAGGAGGCTCTGTTTGACCAGATACTACTGGGACAGTTAGAATTCCCTCTCCCATACTGGGACAACGTGTCAGACTCAGCCAAAGTAAGTGTATTGAGCGTGGAATAGTAATTATTAAAGGGATAGTTTACTCAAAAACAAGGTTCTGCTAATATTTACTCACCCTTGCCTTGACTTGTTCCAAACCAGTTTTTTTTAACACAAAGAAAGATAGTTTTAAGAATGTTGGAAATTGACTTCCATAGTATTAGTTTTTCCTATTATGGTTACCGGTTTTCTTCAAATTATCTACCTTTTTGTTCAACAAGGGAAAAATAGGTGAGTAAACATGGCAAAATATTCATGTTCTGTTGATCACAAAAAAGATATTTTGAAGAATGTTGGATATTGACTTCCACAATATTGGTTTTCCTAATATGGAGGTGAATAGTTACCAGTTTTCAATATTCTTCAAAATGTCTTCCTTTTTTGTTCAGCAAGGGAAAAAAAATCCTCAAACTCCTGAGTAAATGATGGCAGAAGTTTCATTTTGGGTGAATGATAATTGATAATATGTGAGATCTAAAAAGTTAAGATTTTTTCTTAGCAAAATAGTACAATGATAAATATGAGTTTAAACACAACACAAAATCTGTGGCATTTCTGAAAGCCAAGAATGATATTAATAATGAATTGGTTTAAACATTATAAGAGTAGAGTTTTTATTTTGGCCAAACTGTCCCTTTAATAAAATGTATTTTTAAAAATAGAATAATAAATGATAATATGTAGGATTTTTTATCAAAATAAATACAATGACAATTTTTAGAGTTTAATAAAATAAAATATAATAAATAAAATATGTGGAATTTCTGAAAGCCAAGTATGATGATGATGATGATAATAATAAAAACTAAATATTGATATAATTAAATCAATATTTTTAATATGTAAACATGGCAGAATATTTATCTTGGGTGAACTATCTCTTTAAAAAAATGCATTTTCATAAATTTAATAACAAGTGATCATTAATAATAGGATTAAAAGAAAAAGAATTTTACTAGCAAAATAATATGGTGAAAAATAGTATAATTAAAAAACAAAACAAAATATGTTGTAGTTCTGAAAGCCAATGATAAAAAAAAAAAAAAAAAAATATATATATATATATATATATATATATCCAATTTTGCAAATGCAATGTAACTTAAAAATAATAATTATTATGATTATAATTTTTAATCTAATGTGGTCAGTGTGTTCACTAAATCCAAACCTGTACATGACGCTGACTCTGTGTCTGCTTGTCTCCTGTTTTCTCCAGGAGCTGATCGTGTCCATGCTGCAGGTGGAAGTGGACCAGAGATACACAGCGTTACAAGTGCTCGAACATCCCTGGGTCACAGTGAGTATTCGGCCGCTCAACTCAATCTCTCAATCCAGCAAAACAGACATGACTATTGCCAAATAACAAACCAGCATCCAGAAGTGGCTGTAGTAGTAATTGATGGGCTTGGTTTTGAATGTTTATTTCAGAACGACGGTCTGTCAGAAAACGAGCACCAGCTGTCAGTGGCAGGAAAGATCAAGAAGCACTTTAACACTGGACCCAAACCCAACACTCCTGGAGTCACCGTCATGACGGTAAGACACTCGAATTTACATTTACACTCTAAAAATAACTTTAAAGCTGACTCACACTTTACATGAAGACATAGTACAGTAATTTATAGTAAATATGATAGTGTTTTTCAAGTTTACTACAGTAAAGTAATTTAATTAATCTGTTGTGGTACTTGCTATGGTAACTATATAAAGTGCTTTAATATTGTTACTATAGTAATATAAACAAATATTGTACAAAGAGTAAATATACTACAATACATTGAAGTTTACCGTAGTAAAACCCACTAGTGTTTGAATAAGGTTATATGAGCGTTGTGCATTGAGCTGCACTGATTTGTCTTCGCTCAGCTCGACCACGACTTCTCCATGCAGAGATCAGGGTCGCTGGATTTCTATCAGAACCCGGGAATGTTCTGGATCAGGTAACGGCATGTGTCCGTCTGTCATCCAGCACCGAGTCCTGCTCATGTCGTGATCACGCACCATCATTCAGCCCGTGTGTGTGTGTGTGTTCAGGCGTTCATAAGCAGAAAGTGTGCATGATTTGCTTCAGTGTATTTCCATGTGCTGTTCACCTGCGTGTGCTGCTTGTGTCCCGTTTCTAACATGCTTTTCCCTGTGCTTAGAAAGGAAAAAAAAAGCCCACTGTTGTTCCTAATTTAATACAATTAATAGATGTATTTATTAGTGTTGAATGTATGCTACCATTCACAAATTTGATGTCATATAACTTATCATTTTAAATTTATTTAGCAAAGTTTTTTTTATATATATAAAAGCAAATCGCTGATAACTGCAGACATTATGTTCCAACATTATATTTGAATGTTAAAACACTAAAGGTACAAACGTTGAAATAAAAAGGTTGTAAACTTTACACCATAGTTCTCAAACTGGATTCCTGGAGGGCCGCAGCTCTGCACAGTTTTGCTCCAACCCTAATCAAACACAGCCGATCCAACTAATCAAGATGTTCAAGACTACTAGAGACTATTAAGCAGGTGTGAGTTGGAGGTGGTTGGAGCTAAACTATGCAGAGCTGCGGCCCTCCAGGGGTGAGTTTAAGACCATTGCTTTATCTATTACAGAAAGACCATTTAGTAACTTATATAGTATGTTAAGTCAATCAATATTAGTATTTCAAGATTTTATACATATTTTTAGGTGTAATATTAATAAACTGAGTATTATTTTTTATTTGTATTGCAACTGTGCTGTTATATACAGTGGTACTGTATTTAGTTTGCTAATAAAAATGTTGTAGTGCTCTAATAAAAGCACACGTTAATGTGGTCTATCAAAATAGTTTACTGATATTGCTGATGTGAAACCAGACCTTTCAGTGGTAATGCATTTGCATAGACTATATGAGTATTGAAACTTCCATATTACAATAATCGGTCATACTTTACAATAAGGTTCATTAGTTAATGTTAATTAATGCATTTACTAAGATGAACAAACAATAAACAATACATTTACTACTGTATTTGTTCATGCTAGTTAACGTTAGTTAATGAAAATACAGTAGTTCATTGTTAGTTCATATTAACTCACGGTGCATTAACTAATGTTAACAAGCATGGACTTGGATGTTAATAGTGCATTAGTAAATGTTCAATTATAATTGATTAATGCTGTACATGTGTTGTTCATGTTAGTAAATGCATTAACTAATGAACCTTATTGTAAAGTGTTACCCATTAATCTATTTACTTTCCTTCGGCTTAGTCCCTAATTTATTAGGGGTTGCCACAGCAGATCGAACCACCCAACAACATATTACATTTTAGATTTACTTTAACTTCTTTATTACATAAAACATATTTTTACATTTAATTGTTAAAAAAGGTGTGTTTTTTTTTTAATAAAGCGATAGTAAGTAGATATAGTGCATATTTTGTACATGGAAGTGTACATTCTGTACTTACTATGTAATGTATTTAAGTTAAAGAAAATAAACTAACAAAAATTTAAAATAAAAGATTTCTCAAATTAAAGAGACAGTATCCAACTTTTTAAAGCATATTATTTTGTAAATAAAAGTGTACATTCAAAATAAATAGAATCTTTTTAAAACATACCTTTAAGACAATAAACAAATCATTTTAATTAAAAGAAAAATATACTCCATTTTTTAATTAAAGGGACGATATTAAATGTCCATATTTTGTACTTGGAAATGTGCTTTCCATATTTATAGAATTATTTTTTATTATTATTTACTTAAATTGTAAGACTTTAGAATAATGGTCCATTAGCTTATGTACTGTATTTACAAACATTTAGTGATGTATGAATACTCTTGCAAAACATTTATTAATTATAGTTCAGCATTTACTATTTTAATTTACATTATTAAAAATTGTGATCTATGTAACTTAAATTACGCAGCTAGCTCCCTGCAAGGTCAGTACCTGGATGGGAGACCACATTGAAAAGCTAGGGTGCTGCTGGAAGTGGTTAGTGAGGCCAACAGGTGGCACTCAACCTGCAGTCTGTGTGGGTCCTAATGCCCCAGTATAGTGAAGGGGACTCTATACTGCTTAGTGACCGCTGTCTTTCAGATGAGACGTTAAAGCGAGGTCCTGACTCTCTGTGGTTGTTAAAAACCCAAGGATGTCCTTTAAAAAAAAAAGAGTAGGGGTTTAAACCTGGCATCCTGGACAAATTTCCCCAGTGGCCTCTGTGCATCATGGCCTCCTAACCATCCCCATGCCATAATTGGCTTCATCGTTTCCTCTCCACCAATCAGCTGCTGTGTGGTCTGGTGCAATATGGTTGCCGTAGTGTCATCCAGGTGGATGCTGCACTCTGGTGGTAGATGAGGAGATTCCCCCAATGTGTAAAGCGATTTGAGTGTCCAGAAAATCTCTATATAGATCTAAGGAATTATTATTAAATTACATTAACAAAGACGATAAAATACCACTTTGGTATGTATTACAAATTGTGTATGTTAGTAAATACATGAAAAAAGGAGCATTATTTATAGTGTCCCCACTGAAATGAATACAAATAAATCATTTTAATCTAAAGGAAAGCTTATTTTGTCCTCTGTCATATCATCGTTGTCAGAATAATAATAGTCATCATGTGCAAAATCTTTAATGATGCGAATATAAATGATAAGAAAGTGTCCCTGCATTCATTTATTTTGCTCTCAATGACATGCACCAATGATCACACGATCTAACAGTAAATCTGCTCTGTTCCCCCTCAGACCACCGCTCTTGATAAGGAGAGGCAGATTCTCAGACGAGGACGCCACCAGAATGTGAGCGCAGCTCTCTGGATCACCCAGCCGACCTGTAGCCTCCACATCCCAGCCTTTACACCCCATCTGTGCCCCAGTCTACACCTCCAGCCCTCGTTCCCTATGGGACCCCCTGCTCCAGCCCTGGTCCCGAGCCTGTGTCCCGCCACCGCCACCTCCACGCCCGAGTCTGAAGACTTTTCGGCCTGCTCCACGGAGACTGTCCGCTCCCTCTTCTCCCCCTTCTGAAGAGGAACGGAGCGAGGGCACTAATAGAGAAGAAGGGTTTATGAGGATTCGGAACGCGGCCGAGTGGACCAAACCATTTTGTAATCCGATCACAGGGGGAAAAATGACCATCGACGAGGGAGTTTCTAGTTTATTTGTGGTCATTCTTTTTTATTTCTTTATACATGATACGTTTTTTTATTCAACTTTTCTGTTGAAGCACCTTAGAGATTTAATGTTTTTATGGGTCCGGTGGTGTTTATATATTCCAGATGGAAACTGTAAGGATGATATGTTTAGTTAGGAATAACCCGTGTTCCCCCTCCCCTCCAAAAAAATGGGTAGAAATGATTTTCTTTGCTTTTTGTGGCACTGGACGCACAGCACTTGTTCATACAGTATGTGAGATGGGGACCTTTTTTTGTAATTCAGTGTAAATAATATAATTTCAATTATTTTGATATCGACAATATATTTCTTTAACTAGACGATGTAAGTCACATTTAAACCATTTTTGCAGTTTTTAGGTATATGGAACATAAGCACAAATGCGTCGTGGGGAAGACATAAAGCAACATTCCGTAACACAGGGTCAGTTCTTGGGAATAGCGTGTGTTGGGATTCATTTGGTGTCATGGGTGCAGGACATTCTGCTGCGCAATGTGGTCAGATTTTGGGGGGTGGAGTGTTCCTGAAGCGCAGTAAGAGGTTTTCTAGTAACTCATAGCCCTGCTTACTGTCTCATTGTATTCTCTCGTTAGTGCATGGAATACAGAGTGGCTCCTACATTATAATTTGAGACAATATCTTATTAAAAAACATATTACAACCTGATTTTGTTTGTGGTTTATTGATGCTGACTGAGCCTGGCGGTGTGTATACAGTTAAAGTCAGAATTAATTGCACACACACACACACATCACAAAATGCGGGAGGTTTTGTTTTCTTTCCATTGGGTGTGCTTTATTAAATTCCATACCACTCTCACCAGTTCTAAAGGCTGATTTATACTTCTGCGTCAAACGCCGGCGTATGCTACGGCGCTGACGCATAGCCCTTCGCCGTGGCCGTCGGCGTCACTGACTTGCACCTCTCAAAAAATTTAACTACACGTCGCAACGAAACGTAGCGTAAGCTCTGTGATTGGTCGGCTTGGTAGCGCTGACGAGTCTGGGCGGGACCGAGAGCCGCGCGAATGGCGCGAGCGATTGTTTACAAGTGTGGAGTACCGTGAAGGAGCTCCGGATGGAAAGTTTTGTTTTGTGTTTACCTCATAGTTAAAGTTGTTGCACGTCCGCCGGTTCCTGCTTTAAAATGAGCGAGTTTGAGCCACTTGTACATCCCGGAAGTGTTCAGGAAAAGCAAAAAAACACCAAAGAAACTCGACACAGGAACATTTACACCTCACTGCCAACTAGCGTTTCGGAAGTGTTAATGCAGACCGACAGAGACAGCGCGCAGAAGTATAAATGCACAGCCACGCGCGTTGCATGCGCCTGACTCCTTATTTGCGTCTAAAGGCTGATTTATACTTCTGCGTCAAACACCGGCGTATGCTACGGCGCTGATGCATAGCCCTTCGCCGTGGCCGTCGGCGTCACTGACGTGCACCTCTCAAAAATTGTAACTACACGTCGCAACAACGCGTAGCGCAAGCTCTGTAATCTGTAATTGGCGCTGACGAGTTGGGGCGGGACCGAGAGCTGCGCGAATGGCGCGAGCCCGATGTAGCGATTGTTTACAAGTGCGGAGTCCCGTGAAGGAGCTCCAGATGGAAAGTTTTGTTTTGTGTTTACCTCATAGTTAAAGTTGCTGCACGTCCGCCGGTTTCTGCCTCAAAATGAGTGAGTTTGAGTCACTTGTCCAATCAGGAAGTTTTCAGGAAACGCAAAACAGAAGCGAAGAAACTTGACACAGAGGAACATTTACACCTCACTGCCAACCAGCGTTTCGGAAGTGTTAATGCAGACAAACAGAGACAGCGCGCAGAAGTATAAATGCACAGCTGCGCCGTGAGTTACGCCGGTCACTTGACGCAGAAGTATAAACCAGGCTTAAAGGCCCGTGCACACCGGGATGATTTTTGCTAACTTTTTTCGTCGACGTTTAATGGCTCGTGAATAAATAAAGGGTGCCAATGTGATCGTGCACACCAACGAGCAAAACGGCAGGCGTAAAACCGTCATTTTTAAAGAAATGCCTAATGCTTGTTATTTTTTTTTTTGTTTTTTTCGCCACGTCAAAACCTTCTCCACCAATCAGGTTGGCACTTTGGTTCACCTGCACGGAGCTGCTGTAGTTACAGTAAACAGCACTTGGAGGCGCTCAAGTGCAAAACAGTCAATGCAAGCGCTCATTGAAGAAGATGACCAGAGGCGATATCAACGTGGACAATAATCAATTCTTCATCGCGAGAGCCGGAGCTGCTAATTGAACCATCCAATACAAGTGAGTGAACTTTCTGTCTTCCTCTGTTACAAGCGGGTGTTAAAAGCTTAAATTTGTGTAGTGCCATCTAACGTCAAAGAGTGATTTTGCATACTCTTCTGCTCGACGCCAGTAAAAATTGCTCGTTTAAATCCAGAAAAAAACGTCTTGGAAAAACGCTGACGATAAACTCAAACGAAAAGCGTCCCAGTGTGTCCGAGCCTTTATACCCCATTTTGTCACAAGGGCATGACTGAAATGTTCATAAGTGAAGGTGAAACTGCCAAACTGCAGTTAAAGTCACCCAAAATTACAGGAAACTCTTACATGAAAGCACGTAAACACCTTAAGTATATTATTGTCTATTAAGGCAAATAACTAGATTACAGATGTCCATGTAACCGTAGTGTCTTCGAAGTGATTGAAAGATCCACAAGGGCAACCTGCTGATTTGATTCAGAAGAGCACGTTTTTATCAGACAGCTCACTGGTCAGGTATACATCCGCGCTGAAATATCAAGGTGAAAGTCACCATGGCTTGTGTAGAATAGACCCAGCTCCCACACCAACTTTGAGAATAGATTAACGGCGATGTTTGTTTTTATCGCCTGATAAGAGTCTCGCATTAACGCCAATAACGGCCCACCACAATTAAATATGCATAAAGTTTTCAATAAAAACAGAACATTAGAAGGGGGAAAAAAACACACGAACACATAAAAACATGTTTTGGTTTGTTTTATTGTAAATACGACAAAAAGGAAACAATTTTATTTTACAGTTATTGATCTATATATTGGCATGAATTAATATTTCAACATTTTTAAGAGACACCTGTGAGATTCTGGCTTATTCAAGTTGCAGCAAATGCATGAGACAGCAGGTGGGGACTGAATAATAAAAAAAAAAGACATCTGAATCTAAATAAATCATCCGTTGTTTACTTCCGGCCAATAAACTACGCCTCTCCTCGCCACAAATCAATGCGGACAAACTAAATAAATTAAATAGAAAATTATATGCAGTCATGATCAGATACATCTGGCAAAAAAAAGAAACCAAATGATATTTAGCAAATGTACAAATCAAATATACAGTACTGACCACTCGCCTAAACCGAGACAGAGCTGCATGTTATGTATGCGCCGCCGTCTCATGAATATTCACATCCCATGGCCAATGACAAGGCAGATCAGCAAACTCTTTGCATAATTTATTCATATTTTTATTTCCGTACCCGCTAATAGTTACACCTCAGTAGTAAAATGACTATATGTCAGTATCATATCGTCGCTGATTGAAAAATATCCTTTTCTAAGAGGGGACGTGAACCAAAATATGTGTACAGATTTGAATAAATGGGTCTTTTTTTCAGTCGCTCTTGGCTACGAGGATATTGCTTGCTGTGGTTGTACAACGTAATAGTCACATATGATTATAATATTTAAATACAACAAACATCAATGCACAAATTATACAATGAAGAATGGGCCTAAAAAACCAAACAAAACCAATAAAGTATGGGTGCAAAGTGTCCGATACAAAAACGTCAACATTAATATTTTTTTGTTCCTCATAAATAATGAAACGTGTGAGTGAGGGAGGGTTTCTTTTTCTCTTCTTTTTATTCTTCTTCTTCTTTTTTTCTCCTCTTATTCGTTTTTTTATGGCCCGCGTACATGCCCGGCTTTCCTAACCATCACAATATTTACATATATGACAAAAAAACGATTACCAAATATACAAAGAGGAAATAGAAGCTTGTCTGATCTGGTCGCCACTTCCTCCCTGTGCGAATCCGCAGCCTATAATCAATCATGTCCTGATTTCGTCTGACCTACACAATATCTTACAGCAAGTCATTAATAAATTAAAGGTGACAGGATCATCGGAGGTTTTAAATCCCCTTGTAGTGAACCGCGCAGTTGCGGTTTCTATTTACAAAGATTAAAGTTCAGCGTCTAAAACCTCAAACCTGTTTAATCTCCAAGCCTCTTCCGGGATCTGCAGTTCAGTCCGGGGTTTATTTATTTATTTATTTTTGGTGCAGACAGAAGGACTTGAGTATGTGGGGAGTGAAGGAAAAAAAAAAAACCTAACGGTCTAACTAAGGTTGGATTTGTCTGCCGTTTTCACCGCGGTTTTACCTCACCCTGAACTGAGAGGAAACGCTATCCACCGTCTAGCAGGAAATGAAGCTCATCTTTCTGCTGTTTTGTTCGGTCTCAGTATCTGTTCTGGTGCTCGTAGTGCCATCGGTTGAAGTCGATGTTGAACGCCACAATGCTGCCCGACGCCATCCCAGTGATTAAAGTCCTACAGATATACACACAACAGCATTATTAAGGAGTATAGTATATAGTATAGTATGGTATAATGCTATTAGTGTGGTAGTGTATATATATATATATTGTGTACATGCGCACACATAACACAAATGTAATGAGTTTGCAATAGAAATAATTATTGTCAGTGTTATTATTAATATTATTATTACAGTGTTAATTTAATATAAATATTACACCCATACACACATTCATTTTTAAATACTGTCATTGAATTAAGCTCTGATTATTGATATAATGTCCAAGATACATCATCTAGATGCACTGGGACGCATCGTCAGTGATGTATTCTGGGATCATTGGGTGTTTCAAGTCTTTCAACATCAGACATCCTCACCCAGGTGACCCAGCTTTCTCTGCAGCTGCTAGTGTTCGCGTTGTGATATTCTTTAAAATGACAGGGGCCGGTCAAAAGAAACTGACCGTAAAGTCAGACGGATATACAGAGAAGTAGGAAGTTTCCGGAACTACACCATATCATTAATATCATTCAAGATTTGTAAACTAATTATTTGTATTATTTAAAAAAATTATTTTAATGACCATTCAAGATTTTTCAAATCAAACTTTGATGCATCACTTGCTTTTGTTCATATCTCGGACAGTTCTACCTATTATATTTTATTAAAGTATTAATGTCAAGAGAACATGGGTTGCTATACAAATATATTTTTTATTATGGCAAGAATAAAAGCAAAAAAAAAAGTACACTTAATTAAAAAATACTTGTGTTATTTTTAGATTTAGTCCACTCCACAATTGCTACAATCCTGTTAGGCTAGTTTCTGTCCTATACTCTTGCTAAAAATGCAATAATGGTTTAACGTTCCTGACCATTATCACCAATAAAGCCTGAAAAAACAGGGCATTAGTGTATTGTAAACCGACAGGTTCAAATATACTTTTCCAGTTATCAAGGAAATAATTTGTTCCTTAATTATTATAGTTTTGTAACTGACTGGTGGAAAAACATATTCTGTAATTGTGTGCCTGGGTCTCCACATTTGGCTCTTAACTCTCCTCTTTTGGCTTTAACAAACTTATCCCTCAAGTTTTTGCAAACCTTCAAAACAAAAACTTTCCTCCTTTGCCACTACTTTTGCAATTTCTAGCCAAGAATTATTGGTCATCTGGTTATCTCTATGATCACGAATCATAAAGATGTGTGTACAGTCGTCCTGTTTCAGACAAAATCTCTGCAAAGTGTTTAATTCAACTCAAATCAAACACGGTGCCACGTGAACTGTTCACTCGAGTATCAAAAAAAAAAACATGTGATCCACCAGCCGAAGTCATGTCGCACGCACCCAAATCGAACCTACGCAAATTTCCAGATGACGTGACATTCGCTGCGCACACTCAAGCAAACTAGCGAGCCTCAAGTATAAACCAGGCTTTACAGTATATTACCAATGTTATTTTACTGTATATTAATACAATATTATTATGACAGATTACCAATGTTATTCAGAACAACATTAACAACATCATAAATGCATTAACAAAATTAATGTCAAATTTGTGTTAATAAATGTATAAATAATATCAGTTATATAGTTAAATGTATGTGTATCCTCACCTCTGGTCATGTGACAGGTCCATTGCCCTGATGCCTGCATCACAGCCGGGGTAAATATAGAGCTGCTTAAAGTCACAAGCCTGCCAGACCTCCACAACACCGTTATCACCTCCAGTCACCAGATTCTGACCGTCACTGCTCAGCAGAATTGCCTGAAGGGAATAAATGCATCCACATAAACAAACATCTGATTCATCTGGGTGTGTATGCATGTGTGTTCTCAGAGTCTTTTTTTGACAAGTTTCTAAAATTTATTAAATCAAGAAAAAAACGTTTGTACATGTGACAAAATATTAAAATTGCATTGTTTTGTTTACAAAAACGATAAGTCAAAATTATTAAAAATATTTTTCTTAAAACAAATAAAACCTGCCAGTCTGCAAAATTAAGTTTCTTTTTTTTAAAATAAGTAAAAAAAAAAAAAAAAAAAAAAAAAAAATATATATATATATATATATATATATATATATATATATATATATATATATATATATATATATATATATATATATATATATATATATATATATTAACAAGATAAAACAATCTGCAAAATAAAGTGAGCTAAAATTAAGCTAAAATGTGCCAGTTGGTAAAATTACATGACTTTTTTCTTAAAACAAGCTAAACAAAATCTGCCAATCTGCAAAATTAAGTGGCTTTTTATTTTGAAACAAGCTTAACATTGGTAAAATCTGTTGATCTTTTTCTTAAAACAAGCAAAAAAAATCCAATCTGCAAACTTTTTTTTTTTTTTTTTTTAAAGAAAACAAGATTAAAAAAATCTGCCAATCTGTAAAAATAATTACATTTGTTGTTAAAACAAGCAAAACTATTTCCAATCAGCAAACCTCAGTGACTTTTTTTTCTTAAAAGAAGAAAACAGGATTAAAAAAATCTGCCAATCTGTAAAAATAATAGAATTTTTTCTAAAAACAACCTAAAAATTTGACAATGTGTAAAATGAATCTTTTTAGTTTTTCTCAGTCGCTTTGGTCCATTGTTCAGATCAGAATTGAAATTCTCAAAACTCCCTGTTCAATCTTCAGATCAACGTGTCACTTGTGCACATCAGAAAAGCAGTTTCTCAAGTCGCAAATGCTTTTGTACATTCATGCAAATGATTATGTGCTATTCTCTGACATTCCTACATTATCTGTTTCTTATGCCATGTTAATCAAAATGTAAATGGTTGTTTTCTGTCTGAATAGTCTCACCCTCCACAACATTTAAGCATAAATTTGCATGCAAAATGGCTGAACAAGAAGTCATACAGTAATGCATTTTCCTAAACATTTCCAGTAGACTTATTTTTCTAAATCTGTCTAAAATTGGTACATTTCTCCCAGGTGAATCTTGACTTTTTCTGATACAGGTGCATCTCAAAGGAGCTTGTCCCATGTTCACGTTTCTACTTTTGTTTGTTCTTTTGCTATGCGGGTGCTGTCTTTTCTTTTCTGTATCACAATAACATGATCTTTCAAAAAACTACAGTACAAACAGCTAAAACTATTTGCCATAGTCATACTGTCAATATAACTGTGTACTCTGGAGGGCTGTTGTGGTGTAAACCAAGTCATTTGACTGTTTTATCTTTACACAATGACATAAGGACTTGTCATTCTGACGGCACTGACATGTTCATTGGCACAGAGACTTAGTTTTGAGAGATGAACTAAGGATTTTGAGCAGGAGACTGCAGGTAATCCATGTTGTTTTGAGAAATGCCCTTACTGTTCAGCAAATTTCAATTCTGATCTGAGGAATGTACAAGGAAATGCAAGGATTAATGGAGTATATAATGTGTTTGTGCGTGTATGTGTTTTTATTACAGCGCAATCTCCCGTGTGCACCCGGTAGATCGGCTGGTGGAGTGAAGGTAAGTTATGTGTGTGTGCGTGAATATGTGGGTGTACAGCTCTGCCGCAGGCCAGTGACAAACTCCTTTGTCACACAAAGCATCATTTCCCCCCTTAAAAAGCAGCTACAAAATTAAGTCACTTTGTTTATTAAAACAAGCCAAGGAAAAATCTGCCATTGGGTTAAGGAAGTAATCTTATTTCAAACTGAAAACCTCATTACTTTGCTTACATTACTGGCAGATTATTTTGCTTGTTTTGAGAAAAAAAAACACTTAATTCTGGCATATAATAATTAAATAATAATGCTTCTTGATTGAATAATTTGTAGATATTTGGACTAGAAACAAGACAAAAACTCAAAGTAAAAAAAGCATGTTTTTTTGCAGTGTGTGTGTGTGTGTGTGTGTCTGGTCTTACACGTGTGGAGTCGTTGATCTCCATCTGAGCCAGCAGTTTTCCATTAATGCTGAAGTTGCAGAATTGTCCTCTCTCATAGTAGATGATACAGTGGCCCTCGCTGGACACTGAGATCAGACGGGGTCGCAGGCAGTTCTCGGGACCCTCCAGAGCCCGCAGTAAATCCCCTGTGATGGTGTGCACCAAACACGGGCCCTCTGAAAACAACATCACAGCAACAACTGCTCAATACACAAAAACAGCAGCACTTTAAAAGACTTCAATCTTCTGTGTCAGTATTAAATCATCAAAGTCAAGTGATGTTAGACTTTACGTAATGTTACAGCTTTCAAAACGTAAATTCTATAAAATCTTCTCTACTTTTGCTGAATCTTTTATGAATCTAGCATAATTTGTACAACACATCATATTTAAAGCCTCATTTTCAATTAAAGATTTAATAACTCACTCATAAAAACGTTTCATTACTAGATGGATCATTGTTGAAGAATTATTCAGTGGTATATTTTTGATGGCTAGTTGTAAATAATGTAATTACTACAACTAGCATTAAGTTGAATTAAACAATGATTTTAGTCTTTGCCATAAACTTCAGTAGTTATATCTGTTATCCTAGAACTTCTGTGTTATTTGATTGTTTGTAACTTTGTAACTGAAAAGAGTACAAACTAAATCTCTTTCTTGATCAAATGCAGCATTACAGAATTAGAAAACAAGTGCAAATTGCCATCATTTATTATTCATATTGCGTCTGCGTTTAAATTGAGATCCCAATCTTTTATAGGTTATTATTCAGTAAAAGTAATTATGCAATTAAGTAAAAAAAAAAAAAAAGTTATTACTCTGCGGGTCATGTGCGTTCCGAGCCGTCATTGTTATTCGAATGGATCACAGATCAACTGTGATTTGTTACACAATACTGAATATGAGTTCAATATTATTGATTATACATACATATATATATATATATATATATATATATATATATATATATATATATATATGTATTGTGACTGACCTTTGGCTCCACTGATGACCAGGCCGAGTTCAGCACACACTGACACACACACCACCTCATGATCATGGCCTGTCAGAACCGCTCGCGGTGCCGGATAATCACCTACAACACAACAACAGCTTCACTTCTCTGATCATCGTCCATCAAGAGGCATAGAGCTGAAACAGGACTTCAGCAGGCTTTATAAAAGGTAAACAAAACTTTTATGAAAAAGAAAAGACAATTTTGTACACAACAAAATACGTCAATACAATTCACGAGTTGAATACCTCATAAAACTTCAACACTTCAAAGTTGAAAAACTCTTATCTTAACAAGTGCATTTTAATTTAATTTATTTATTATTTATTTACTTATTATTTATTTTTTTAGAAAAAATAGGTTAATAACTACTCCTGGACACTAGAAGATGGGAATAACTAAAATTTTATCTTCTGATCCCACTGCAAAAAAGAAGTGCTGTTTAAATTTAATCACACATACATATTTCTGAAAATGTTTTGTCTTCTGGAGAAAGTCTTATTTGTTTAATTTCGGCTAAATGAAAAGCAGTTTTTAATTTTTTATAAGTTATTTTTATGCCAATTACCCTAACATGCCTAGTTAACCTTGTTAACCTAATTAACCTAGCAAAGTCTTTAAATGTCTTTAAATATAAATATAAATATATATAGATGGTTCTGTCTGGTTCTCGAATCTGATTGGCTGATAGCTGTGATATATTTAAGTATATCATTCTTTTAAGAATTTTTTTTTATTTAAGTATATCATGATATATTCATTCTTTTATATCACATTTTACCTGTTTTTATGTTTTGTTTTGTTTTTACGCATTTTTATTATTTGTTTTTATTTTTATTTTACTTGTTTCTTTTATTCTTGTTTATGTAAAGCACTTTGAATTGCCATTGTGTATGAAATGTGCTATATAAATAAACTTGCCTTGCCTTGCCTTGCCTAAGATCAGCACCCGTACAGCCTTTTTACCCTTTGTGTATATATATATGTGCGTGTATATATATATATATATATATATATATATATATATA
Source organism: Danio rerio (assembly GCF_052040795.2). NCBI lineage: Eukaryota > Metazoa > Chordata > Actinopteri > Cypriniformes > Danionidae > Danio > Danio rerio. Next base: position 38,403,680 of record NC_141030.1, on the reverse strand, counting down.
TATATATATATATATATATATATATATATGTGTGTGTGTGTGTGTGTGTGTGTGTGCGCATATAATAACAAAATAAAACAAATAAGACTTTCTGCAGAAGACAAAATATTATCAGACATACAGTAAAAATGTCCTCTGCTCTGTTAAACATCATTTAGGAAATATTTAAAAAAGAGAAAAAAAATCAAAGGGGGAATAATAATTCTGACTTCAACTTTATATATATATATAGGTATTAATTCAGAATGGCAGTAATATTTCTCAGTGTTAATCAGAGCATGCAGCCTGCTTTGGTAAGAGCATTGTTCTCACTGTTGTTGGGATTGTCTCCAATGATGTGGTGCCGTCCACTCCAGTACCACAGAAGAAGAGTTGCATCTCGTGAACCGGACACGATGTAACAATCGCCACCGATGTAGGACTCTGATCTCGCAAGACACGTCACCACATCCCAGTGGCCGAACACAATCTGTGTCAGTTTCCCTGCATGAGCATTACACACAAATACAGAGACATTACTGTATGTATACGGGTAGCTTGCATTTAAGTTTACATACGCTGTTTTTTTTTTTTTGAAAAACTATTTTTGAAAAAAAGGTGATATTTCTGTAGCATTTCAGAAAATACAAGGAGTCACTACCTCGATCCATTCTCTCACAGTTTTTTAATTTTTTTACTGAACTGTACTAAAAAAAATATCCTATGGTATGACATTAATTAAATTAAGAAAAACAACTATTAATAACATACAAATAGAGTGTGACCGGTTAATCTTCATTGTTGTGCACGTATCTTCATATAATGCTATTTATTTTATATGAAATTATGAATATCTTTTTTCATGACATGACATGTTGGACATTTTCAATAAATAGGGGTATCACACCAAAGGACAACAAAAGTTAATTTTATAATAGTTTTATAAATATGTTCTGAGACAAAAACTTAACAGGCATGATCACATGATCTTGAATGGGGTCCTTCAACTAATTAAAAGTGCGTTCGACATGAACCACGGCTGCACCGGGTGATTAACGAGATTAGCCGAGCACAGGCGGGGGCAGAGTTGAAAACAGCCGTCAAGCCGAACATTTCAAAGTTGAAGCAGTCATGTTGACCAATCACATGATGTCATCATCATTTATTTTTTCATTTTCTATTTATAACAACAAAAGATTTACAGTACAAATAAAACAGAATACTGTCTCTACAAACTATAGTTCATATTTAAACAATAAGGGAATTATGAATTAAATATATAACAAACGCATGAGAGAAATAAGGGGAAACGAGAGGGTAATTTAAACATAAAAACAAATAGGTCTATTAAATACAAAGCAATAAACACAATGTTTAGGAGTTTAAACCTCCATCTAGGCTAATACTTCTTGTTATGCTAAAAAGGAGTTTACATTTATTTAAATTTGTAGATATAAAACTTTAAAATATATATATATATATATATATATATATATATATATATATATATATATATATATATATATATATCGGAAAGTTTTATATTTATAAATGTAAATAAAGTGTATAACTTAAAACAAAGTGATTCTAATATAAGTGAGCTACACTTTCAGTAGAAAGAGCAGGTACATCAACTTCTGTATAAACAGCCTGACAGGAGGATAAAAAACTATGTATATATATTTTTATATATAATCATATAAATAATTTTATAATTATTTAATGAAATAGTTCTTTTAATTTGTTAAGAAAGCTTTAGGGTGGCAGGATCAATGATGATAATTATTTTATTACCAGTCTGTAAGACTTATTTGAGTTAATATTTAGGATATTCACTAAAATATATCTTTTAAATCGTTCATGGAGCTGAAAGCAGTAAATAGTCTGTATAAACAAGGTCGAAAATAAACCTCTGTGAACAATCTAGCCTTTATAAACAAATTATTTAACACAAGATGATACTGCAGTAAAATATTTGTAGTCTTTTAATAAGCATGATATATAAATGTATAGAGATGGCATAAAAAATTAATTGATTGTTTTGAAATTTGTGAATGGAAATTTGTCTAATAATAAACCCGAAACACACGTGGTTGTTGTCATGTGGTGAACACAGGCCAATTGTGTAATATCAGTGTCGTCATTGTAGCTCCAGCAGTCGCTCTTTAGACACTGTACAGGCTGAATCAGTCGTCTGATCTCAGAGCGCTGTCACGGTACCAAATTTCTAACCAGCATGCACCACGTCTGGACAGCGCTGCATGAAGTCAAACACACCTAAAGTTTTCAGTATAATTACCTGATTTAAAATGAGTATAAAATGTCACACCAGAGGACATGGTTTTCAGTGACAAATTGTAAGTTCTTATGTTTTTGGGAATATACAGATGAAAATGATTGGCGTTTACTATAATGGGTATTTATTACTGATTTAACAATTTTCTTCTTTAACTAATAAAAGTTGTCATTTACTGATCTATGCTTGAGACAGTCAGACCACAATTGGTTCAATTTAGTTAAACAAAAATGTCATAAAACAGCAGTTTTTATGAACAGCGGTCCATGAAAGACAGAGAAATATTAAACTCTTTACTGCATTTTACAACACTAAATACATTTATTTTCGTCATGAATGACAATGAAAATGTAACGTCGCATCAACAACCCAAATACAGAAAGTCTAAAACACACACATGCATGCACGTACCTGTTTCAGTGGAGTAAACACGGAAGCTCTTGTCCCAGAAACCACAGGCCAGGATGTAGCGGTTGTCGGCTGTCACCACAAAGCAGTGTGTGTTGATCTGAATGCTCTGATCCACCAAGTCTGTGATCTGCCGTTTGCTGATGCCAGAGTTATTGGCTGGAAAAAGGAGAACATATAGACTGGATGTAAATATATCAAAAAAAGATCTGAATAGTTTGATAACTGCAGGGCGTGAAAAATAAAAACAAACATGATCACATGATCAGAGGAACTCACCAATCAGAGAGTCCATCTCAATGGGGAGGTGATGAGCCTGTTCTAGTGAATATCCCGGAGCTCCTCTGAGACCTGCACAAACACACCATTAATCTTTTCAAAACAAGTAAATAAGATATATTCAAGAGAGCACATTATGCAATTTAAAAGTCGATCATTTGGTTTTGGAGGTCTAATAAAATAGGATTACGTGGTTTAAAGAACTGTCATAATACACAGAACTTTAGCTCTTTTCTCACAGTGGCTATTTATTCTCATCTATTCTTAAGTGCAGTTTAGAAACATCACATTAAAAACGCTTGAAGGAAACACCACAAAATGTATGCCCACAACTGAGCAGGATACACTTTTTATCTGACAAGACAAAATGTGCATAAACTATGATGGAAACAAATTTTAAAAATTCCAGCATGAGCATCAAAAAATGTCATGTGAGTTTGTTTTAACAGATCATGTGATAACAAAACCAGGTGCGCTAGTTCTCCTTGACTCATCAGATGGAAACGCTGCTTTATTTGCAAATGTTTTCTGTGATATCCCAGATTTGCAGGTAAATCTAATTAGATTCTTTGGATAAAACCTAGCTAATGTTACTTTCAACATTCTTCAAAACATCATAATTTGTGGTTAACAAAAAAATCTAAACTAAAAAATTTAAATAAAATAACAAATAAAAAAACACTGGTTGTAGGGTGAACATACTGTAGGGTGATATGAT
>NC_141030.1:38220000-38232500 GCF_052040795.2 Danio rerio | reverse complement strand
ATACAGAGAGAATTATTAAAGGAGCATTTCCGTGGAGAGCAACACTCTCAGCCTGATAAACACTGATTGCCATTTGAGAGGGTCATTTAATGCTGGGGTAGAAGAAACATAATGACCCCACTCAAACGCACACACACAACTTCAACAACAACACACTGGAGAAAAGAGCAAAGGACAAACCAATCAAACACTACTGCAGCAAACAGTAATCAATGCCTTTGGTCTTGGGAGTTCAACAGGCATGAAATTGGCCCGCGCAAACTCCAAAACCTCTAAGCAAATCAGCAGGTGATTTGGAAAATAGCAGCCGGAATGCCTGGAAATTACAGTTTGGTGAAAGAGAAGAGGGAACTTCTTTTAAGGGCGCACAAGGAGGACTATTGATTTTCACACTTCCTCCAATGCAGTCAGATTGGGATGCTCTAGCGCTTTCGAGCCTTCTGTAATTGGCCCGTCGATAACCCTAGCACGTGTAATTGGTCCGTGCCACTCACCTTGACCAAACGTTCAACTTGTAATATCCATATACGGGGCTTAAATGTGATTTGGTAATAAGACGGATGCCTCCCATTTGATTCAGACCATCAAGATCACATTAGGGCTTTTCACACTTGAACTAGTTTAAACTGGCTGTTGTCATGCTTCACGTTTCACACTGCTCTTCTGAGGATAAATGCTGATATGCTATAGGTGATCATGCTTTTACAGCCTAAACAACAAAGACAAACTACAGGACTGTGTATGGCTGCTTAAGAGACTGTGTGGCATCGCCAACTACTGGCCTGGCATGCACAATACAGCACTTTTAATCATTTTTGTAGACTTATTTTTAGCCATTTTAGCACACTGTTGTCATGTAAACATACTTATGTTTAAAATGCATTAAAAAGCATATATTTCTGCAGCTGCTGATACGCATATCACATTCGCATTGTAACTATTATCAATTGACTTTCAGTTAAATGACAGGACTTTTCCTCTCATTGATGGTAATACAAATAAACAGTATTATGAAATCTGAAGGCTTTGGTATATACTAGCCTGTAAAGTAGGCTTTTAGCTATGAAAGTTTGATTTTATTCATCACTGCTTTCTAAAATGTGTCTGACTCTGAACAAATGAACGGTGTTGTTTCTCAGTGATCTATATGTTTATATTTTCTTCTAAAGTAATTTTCAAGTTGTGAAGAAATCTGTGATGATTATCTTGCGGTAAAAATGGCCATAACTTTATAGTAGTGTAATCAAAATACTGAAATTCGATATCAGTCAATACTGAAATTTTAAAAACGTCCATTTCCCGCTAACATTTGAGCGCTGTTGAGCGTGTTCTTAAACAGCTCTGATTTGCTATTGTGTTCACGTGCTTAACTGTGATTGGCCGTGAAGGTCATCAGTTCACTGAACTCACTGCTGCTTACTGAGTGTAACCACAGATACAGGGACACTGGAGCGTTGTAAAGCAGCAAAAATCAGCTGGTCTGTTTTTAAGCTGACATAAGAGCGATCCACTGATGAATTGACTGACCTTCACTGCTTTGGTCATGGCAAATCAGTGAACAAGCTCAACAGCACTCAAATGCTTCAGTTACAATTGTTATTGAATTCCAGTATCGTGACAACACTACTTTACAGTTTCCAAGCAAAAAAAGTACTAAAAAGTATTAATAAATTTTGCCCATTTTTAAAAAATACACAACAAAGGCCTTTTGGGTGTCTAAAAAAATAATAATTTAAAAACGGATTTTAAAGTGCATTTTTTTGAAACTATATTATTATTTTACACGATTCAGAAAAACGCAGACGCCATATGCATGCATGTTCCATTTTACATGTTCAGTCTCAAATATTCAGCAACCAAAACAACAGAAGTTGCGGTCACACTAGAGTTTAAGCTTTGCGAAATTCTGTAGTAAGGCGCAGCAAAAAGGGCTGGGATTAAACAAGTTGATTAGACATTTAAAAAAGCGAGCGATTGGTCCAATATTTTAAACTTCTGTCTAGAGTAAAGATGGGTACCGAAACTTTGTACATTATTGGTATCAGTGCTAAATTATAAAAGACAGAAGTATCGATTAGCTCTGACGTTAATGGTTCTGCTATCGGCACTGGAGAATTATTGCTGAATAAACATTACTTACAGTAGCATAATTTAACTGACCAACCTTTTATAATTTGCGATAGTCGTCTGCACAGTTGGCAATCTCATATGAGAAATGCTCGAGTTTTCGCAGAAAAGTACAACGCCGAGCATGTCAGGCAGGCTATATAAGCCTTCACAGTTCTTGGCTGTGCGCGCGTGCTAAGTGGAGGCTCGCGCCAAGCACACACATAGCTCGCAACACAGACTCGCGCGCACATACAGCTCGTAAGCTTGCGGAGTGGCGGAGAGAACTAAACTGGTTGTATTTCCCGAGTTGACAGCGTCAATGCAACCCAAACAATCTGGCTAAGCATCTAAAGAGCATTAACTGCAGAAAGACAAATAAAAAGTACATCATCTACATTGTTAGGCTAGCAGTCAATCACATAAGGTCTCTCTAAATTAGTATAATAATAATAGTTTAATAAACAGAACATTCGGTTACAATGAAAACCGTTTTTTTCTGCAGTAGCCTAAATAAATCCTAAACATTAAAAATTTGTTTACATTACTGTATTTACAAATATAGATTAATAATAAACAATTCTTATTAAGAAATTATAATAAAAAAAAAAAACTGCTTATTTTTACATTGTTAACTCCCAAAACACCGATGACTCATTTATGTGAATGTGTTAATGACAAATCGAAAACATTATCTGATTATTTAACTGCATTTTGCAACTAAAAGAGGGTATTTTTCAACTGCAGGGAGCACAAGAAACCAAGAAAGATCCCGACTTCTGCCAGAAAAGGCAAACATGTGGATTTTTCTCCAGAAGAAAAAAAAGGCTAAAAACTCATTGTATATTGTACGTTCCTTTACAGTAAAAAATTATTTATTCGTTTTGCAATTATTGGTTTTGCTTTATTTTACATAAAAAATGTTATAATCAAATAAAGTGTTGTTTATTCTGTTTAATTTGTTTTTTGTAATAAAAAAAAAAACACTACGAAAAAGGACTGATAAGAGAACTGTTAAAGTACCGAGCCGATAAGTGGTATTGATAAAAGTAGTCATACCATTAAACCGTTAAAACCTTAACGATACCCATCCCTAGTCCAGAGGTTATGTTGTGACCTTCGACTGGTCTCACCCAGTCAAGTGATGTAATTTCGCAGGTCAGAGTTCGCCAAGCTTGAACCTTGCAATGCAGCTAACTGCGAAAATTGTCACAAGAGCTTGCGTTTCCGGTCTGACGAATTCACATGTGTATGAATGAAAGTCTATGAGGAGAAAAGTGCAATGTGACTGCAGTTTAAGCCACTACAGTACCATATATGTACAGTCGTAAACAGAGGGACATCGCCATCTACTGGCCTGGCATGCATAATACAGCATTTTTTTCAGAGTTTTGTAAACAACGGTAGTTTTGACGCCTGTCTATATGAAAATCTTACTTATGAACCAATATGGAAATGATGTCCGATACTGATAATATTGCTAATTCATGCTAAATGCTTTCATACTGTACATACATGCAAAGTGAAAATAAATAGATACAGAAACACATACATAAACACATATACAAACTTGCATAAACACATTAATAAAATAAGTAGGCAAATTCGTGCAAATCTTGTTTTTTTCTAAGCTTAATTACAGTGAACAAGTGATTTTATTTTAAAACATGGATTGCAGAAAACAAGTACTGTAAAACTAACATCTAGATATTTCAAGTGATATCCAACATACGTTAGACGTATACACAATATATTCATCCACTATGCACTTATTGACACAGAACAGTGTTTAAATGTGTGAATTGAGATGCATCATTTGTCTTGCATCCAGCATTAACACCAGCTAAACATTAACAATAAATATTTATCAGCCAATATAGATAAGGTGGCCTTTTTTAAAACGCCAAGGCAAAACCTTTCAATTTTTAATAAATCGATTAAGGTAAGTTTATAGCTGGACAAATCTAAGCCAGTTTGCACATCTTGACCTTGCAGAGAAGATTGGCTATCTGCCAAATCTGCTGCATTTTTTCTTCTTCTAGAAAGTAGAGAAAGGATTAGTCTGAAAGTGTATCCATGGTATCATCCCATCGAGCCATTTACAATCCATACAGTGCAAACAGAAGGACAGCAGCAGGCATGACAATCCCATTGATCTGTCACGGTTCATCACTCCCAATGGCCTTTAGTGAATAGATGATTAATTACCAGATGTTTACTCATCAATAACTGCCTTTGAAACCCAGAGAGACTGGAGGTTGTTTAGTAAACAAGCAAAAAACGCAATTAAGCTTTTAAGAAAAATGGTTTCGTAGCAGGAATAAATAGGCTTACATGTGTCTACATTTTGGTGAAATGTAAAATACGTTGTTCCACATACATTTTCTTGCACGTTTTAGATGACAAATCCTTTAGAGGGCGCCATCCACATTTTTGTGAATCTGAAAAAGTTATTTATATAGTGCTTTTACCATGTAGATTGTGTCAAAGCAGCTTAACAGATGAAGTTGTGGTAAACTGAAACTGCTTCAGTCTAGTTTTCACAGTTGAAGTTCAGTTTAGTTCAGTGTAATGTAAATGTCACTGCTGAAAGTTAAAACACTGTAGAGCAAATCCAACGATTCTTGTACACCTCAACAAGAGGGCGAGGTTTATCGTACATAACACAGTAAATTAAACGATCTTAAATCCTTCCCTACAAACAACCAAGTGTTTACAAGAGCAAATGTAAGAGTAAAGTGCACTGCAGCCCGATCAAATAGATTTACCTGTATTTTACATACAATTTATCTCTTTTGTGAAAGCATGCTTCAACAGACTCGAACACGAGCATTCTGGGTTGGGCTGCACGATATTGGAAAAATCTGAAATTGTGATCTGACATATCTGATATTGTTTATTTATATAAAAAATATAAGTAACTAATTTTAAATATTGCAATATGAATACATTTACACAAGTTAGATTGAATAGCACTATTTTATGGCTTTCTGGGGAGTCTAATGGGGGATTCACACCAGGCACGGCTTGCGCGTAATTAGATGCATGAACATTTTTAGTTTACTCGGTTCATTTGCGTGTCAAATTCGCTTCATTCGCACATCAAATTCACTTCACAATAGATGTGGATTCGCGTCATAGGAAGGTCCTCTGTCTGCACGGTGACTCTAGTTTCATTGTTAAATGGTTAACATAGGTTTTTTTGAGAAAGTAGCTGTGCTTTATGTGCTTTAGGGATGGTGTAGATTCATTCGGCATTGTGTCCGAGTCCGTTATATCCTTTACAGATCTAACAGAAACTGTACCTGGATGACAGAAGCTTCCTTCAACCAGTTTGATGAGCTGTTGTACCATGGCGGCAGAAGGATTTCCCCTCAGGACAGCAACAATACGCGCTTCGTCATAATCATGCAAGCTCCTGTATGGTTAACGTGGCGAGAATGTCCAAAAAAATACAGATTTTCCATCTTGAACGATTTGCGCATTAAGTGCGTCAATTCAAAAAACGATTAATTCGCATCTGACGTGAACGCACCATGACGCTATTCAGGGACAGAAACTGATTAATTAGTCTCGTTTCATATATAATTAGCAAAAAATTAAAGCAAGTAATAATATTGTTTGGTTTTCAACTTAAAAAGAAACAAGTCAAAACTAAGAGTTAAAACAAGCTAAATTATCTGCCAGTGGGCTAAGGAAATTAATCCTGTTTTTGCTTTGCAATCTGGATATTTCGACTAGATACAAGACAAAATTCTAGGTAAGAAATGCTGGGTTGCAGCTGGAAGGGCATCTGCAGCGTAAAACAAATGCTAGATAAGTTGGCGGTTCATTCTGCTGTGGCGACCCCTGATTAATAAAGTGACTAAGCCGAAAAGAAAATGAATGAATGAAAACCATATTAAAAAACTGTATAAATTCCATATAAACACAGAAATTAAATACAATTCTGTAGCTCCTGGTCACCTATAATTCAGACTCAACATTGCATATTGTGATGTGACTATTGCGGATACGCACATTGCGATATCGTTGATGAAACGATATATATTGTGCAGCCCTAGTTCTGGGTCACAAGTACAACACCATACAAAGTGAGCTACCAAACAAACTGATCAAACCAGAAAAGTTGTCAATATTGAGATAGATAGGTAGGGCAAACATATTTAATTACAACTAAGATGCTGTTAAGGTGTTTTGTGGTATCTATTTTATTATGAGCAAGCGAAAATAGTCCTTTATTCGATGATAATATGAGCCTCTTAATATCTGTGGTGTAAAAAATAACTATTATACTGCCACTTAACGTTAATTTTACTTAAAAACTGCAGTCTGTTTATGTTGAGGTGCGTTTTTTTTTATAATGTAGGTTGATGCACACATTTCCAATGAGCCTGTGTTGGAAATACAAAATAAAAACATGTTTTGCACATGGAAATATAAAGCTGATAACTAAACCGTGAAATCGCTTGAACATTTCACATGGAGTATAATAAGAATAGACTTGTTTTGCCTCCTACACACGGCTCTTATGGGATAAAACAGACTTGCACAAGCACAGAAAAACACAAAGGATAATACTAGAGTTTCTTTCTGACCCCTTGAACACTGTCAGTGGTGTCAGAGACTATTTTTACACAACAGCAGAAAGCAGAAGCTGTAACAAAGAGATCAGACAGAGCGTGATTCAGCCTCCAGCGTTAGCATTAGCTTGCGCGGGCTCCTCAGCACTTCGCTTGTGTTTTATTACAGTGGGAACACACTTTATCTCTTTAAGTTAATCATGGCAGATAGGGCGAATGGGATCGGGAAACAATCTGAGGCAGATGCGCTGCACACGCCAGGCCACATCTCTGACCGATGTGTCGATTTTATCAGGAAAATTGGATTTTTAGAACATTTGCTCATCTGCAGTACATTGCAGAGGCGTTCCCTGTCTCATGCTGTAGGTCATTCAGAAGATGTTTGCAGATATTAGGGTTAGACAAACTCGCCATTTAAAAAGCTACTGCGTCTACAACAGTTACTGAAGATATGCAGTCAAACCTTAGTGATAAAAATATATTGACAATGCTCATTTGGGGGCTGGTCGTGTTGCATAGTATGCATTTGTAGGAGACTCCCTTTCAGATGCAAAATTCATTAGAGAATTGAATCATGGAAGACGAGACTTAATGTTGGGCTCATTTAACTTAGACTACCAATCAGCCAATCACTGATGACCTTTCAACTTACTAGCCACACACTAGCAACTACTTACAGCACCCTAACAACTGTCCCATAAACTTCCATTTAAAAAAAAAAAAAAAAAAAAAGCTGCCACTGACTTTTCGTTGGATAAACTAACAACATACCAATTCATACTAGCAATATACTAACAAACATACTAATCATACTAGCAAACATGCTAATTCATACTTTAAAAACACTAACAACATGCAAAGTCATACTAAATTCATGCTAGCATGCTAATTCATACTGTAAACATGCTAGCAACATGCTAATTCTAAGGTTATGGTAACATGCTAAATTATACTGGAAACATATTAGCAACATGCTAAATTATGCCTATCAACCACTCTGAATACCTTAGCAACCGCCTAGCCACACCTTAGCAACTACCTAGCAATGCCTTAGCAATGACCTAGAATACCTTTGCAGCCACCAAGCAACACTTTAGCAACCACATAGCAATGCCTTAGCAACCATCTAGCAACTACTCAGAACACCCTAGCAATCACCTTGCAAAACCTTAGCAACTGCCTAGCAACGCCTTAGCAACCACCTAGCAACACCTTACCAACCACCTAGCAACCACTCAGAACATTTTAACAGCCACCAAGCAACACCTTAGCAACTACCTAGCAACACCTAGGCAACCACCTAGCAACACCTTTGTAACTGCCTAGTAACACCTTTGCAACTGCCAAGCAACACTTTAGCAACCACCTAGCAACACCTTAGCAACCACCTAGCAACACCGTAGCCACCGCCTAGCAACCACTCAGAACACCCTAGCAACCACCTAGCAATGTCTTAGCAACCACCTAACAACACCCTAGCACATGCCTATCAATGCCTTAGCAAATACCTAACAACCACTCAGAACACCTTAGCAACCACATAGAAACACCTTAGCAACTGCCTAGCAACACATTAGCAACAAGCACGTGAAGCAGCCGGTGAGCGCCAGCACACACACATATTATGTACATCTTGACATGCGAAAGTGTTCGTCCATATGTTTCTATCGAAGGTGTTTACAATACATATTCATCCACAGAGTTTGCAATGTAGTCAAATGATTAACAAATACAAGCGCAGCCGTGTAGACGTCATTTCTGGTTAATGATGTCAGAATTTATTGGTGTTTACCGGTAGAATAGAAGTGTATATGTTTGTTTTCCGGAAAAATTCCGTAATGTCCTCACCTGTGTGAACAGTACTTTTTGGAATCTACCGGTAAAGTCGTTCCGGTAATTTTCCAGATATTTACCGGTATCGTTGTGAGAAAGGGGCTAATGATTAAGAGATTTTAAATCAACAGTTGTATAGTATTGCATACTTTGTGATTCTGCTTGGTCTGTTTTTGGTGCTGTAAAACCACCTCATCAAACCTGCAGCTCTTTTATGAAATAGCATTTTAAATCGCAATTTTGATCAAAAAAATAAAACAATTCTCCAAATGGTGCAGCCCTACACGCAATTCACTGTCAGAGCAATGCACGCAAAGCACTAAATCAGTTAGCAGCAGATTCCTTTTTCCACAGCGTCCCTTCATGCACGCCCATCCACTCCAAATAATCAATTCAACTGCAGACAGACAGAGAGCTAATTCATCCCCAACCCAAACAAGCCACAAGCCCAATAATGAAAGGCCTAAAATCTGATTTGCGCCCGAGCCGAAAAACAACTGTGGGGAAATGAAGCAGATCACATGTGTTCTTAAGTGCTAAATTACTCAACAGATAAAATGTAGTAAACCATAACAACGTCTCCAATGCTTAATTCATTTATTGATTCAGCGTACTTTAGGCTTGGGACTCGAAAGCAGGGAAACGTAGTTAATGTGTTACAGAACAGATTATTCAAAGAACGAGCTCCCTGAAAGTGAACTAACCTGTGCTTGCCCACACATTCCTGCAAAAACCAAGCCACGAGCATCGATCCTCACCGTACAGAATCCATTAGTCGAAATTAGGCCAAAGCCTTAAGGTAACGAAATGCACAGGAAGAATTAATTTTCCTCCTATTGAATTTCTTATTACCATCGAGAGTCCCAATTAGAACATGGGACGACACCTCCGTATGGGCTTATTTTTTTCTTAGGGGGTGCTTCGATTGATTAACTGCAGATCGCCCGATAATCACTTCTTAAAGCTCAGTCTGGGATTTTGACGATCTTACAGAACTGATCTCATGTGTACGGTGGCTGGGAAGTGCAAAACAACATTACAAAGTGTGAAACACTTTTACAAAGCTCGAGACAAATTAACATTTTGAAAAACATTTTTACCTATCATCAGACACAATTACATAGGAAAAACTATTTTACCAAGGACAAAATAAAATTACATTTTAGAAAAAAATGAACAAGACGCAAAACACTTTTACAACTCCTGAAACAAATTTACAGTTACAGATTCCTTACGGAAAGGGAATGTACCACACACCGGAAGTGACGTGGAATATACCACACCAGGAGTGACGCAGGGGAAAGTTGTTGTTGGTGGTGAGAGAGGTAAATTCGTGCTGTGGAGTTTCATTCATTTATTCATTTTCTTGTCGGCTTAGTCCCTTTATTAATCTGAGGAATAAACCGCCAACTTATCCAGCAAGTTTTTACGCAGCGGATGCCCTTCCAGCCGCAACCCATCTCTGGGAAACATCCACACACACTCATACACTACGGACAATTTAGCCTACCCAATTCACCTGTACCACATGTCTTTGGACTGTGGGGGAAACCGGAGCAACCGGAGGAAACCCACGCGAAGGCAGGGAGAACATGCAAACTCCACACAGAAAATGGCAACTGAGCCAAGGTTCAAACCTGCGACCCAGCGACCTTCTTGCTGTGAGGCGACAGCAAGACTCGCCCTGCTGTGGAGTACATAGCATAAACAAAGTTCATGGTGACCGAACATAGACAGCGGTCGAGGGTTGTTTTGGGCGTTTTGTGGCAAACACATGAGCAGCTTAACGCGGTTTTGCTTTACGTGTGGTCGGTGTTTGGAGTTTATAAAGGACACGGACCAGACGGAAACACCAGACATACTGCATCAATGTGTTCAATATTTTAACGAGGCCCACTTGTATGCTGTAATCATGGACATGATGTCAAGTTTACACGGTGTAAACATCTGCTTGAGGACTCTTAACAGTAAACTGAATGAAGCCAGAGTTATGGTTTAACTGGTGTCTGTGTTAACTGAGGCCCCTGTCCAGATGTAAACTATTCACATTTACAGATAGGCAGATTCGTCACTTTTTCACAGCAACAAAACAAGCCCATACCGAATAAAGATTCGTATTATTTGGTGTCAGTGTAAACATTATTGATTTTAGTATCTGTGTAGCAAAACAGCATAAACCAAAATTAAAGTAAATAAATAATTGAAAAAAAAATGGACATGTCATCAACGGGATTCGAACCCAAGTCAAAAGGTTCTGCGCAAGTATCAACCGACCTATCTAACTGAGGTACTCGGGTCTACAGGTTGGGGTCGGTTTTTCCCCAGATCCATGTTTCTTACACACTCTCACACTGATACTTTTTCAGAATAGCTCTGATATGTTTTAATCACAGTTGGTCAAACCGTGATTTTTATAGTTGTAGACTCGTGAAAACCTGTCTACAAAGTCACACACGAGCTGGATATTATTCATATTTTCCAGTGTGTGTGTGTTACATTCCGGGACATTACCGGTGTGTGGTACATTCCACGTCACTTCCGGTGTGTGGTACATTCCGGAACATTACCGGTGTGTGGTACATTCCACGTCACTTCCGGTGTGTGGTACATTCCCTTTCCGTAAGGAATTCGTAATTGTGAATTTGTTTCAGGACTTGTAAAAGTGTTTTGCGTCTTGTAATTTTTTTCTAAAATGTAAATTTGTTTCGTCCTTGGTAAAATAGTTTTTCCTATGTAATTGTGTCTGATGATAGATAAAAATGTTTTTCAAAATGTTAATTTGTGTCACGATAACCAGCGATCATTCTTCAGAGATCGCTGGTTCTCTCACATTATCCATGGACTACACTTCCGCCTTCTCTTGGACTACATATGCATACATGCTCTCCGGTCACACTCACGCCTGCTCATTCATCTAGCATGATTACACTCGCAACACCTGAGGACTTTCAGAAACTGATTACACACCCTTCATAAGCCCCTCATTCACTCATCCAGTTTGCAGAGTCTTGTTAGCTGTATCAGTGACATTACAACTCGTTTCTCCCTGTCTTGTTTCTCCGTGTTTAGACCCAGTCATGTTTACCTTGTTCTCCTGTTTAGCCGCCTGCCTTTAGACCTATTGCCTGTTTATAAGACTACGATTCTGGACTGCCTGCATCTACCTGTTTACACCTGATTTGACCATTGCTTGCTTGACGCTGAATAAACCTGCATTGTGGATCTTACCTCCAGTTGTGTGTGTGTCACCCCCGGCGTTACAATTTGTCTCGAGCTTTCTAAAAGTGTTTCATACTTTCTAACGTTGTTTTGCACTTCCCGGCCACCGTTCATGTGCCATAAACCTACTAAGAAGATATCAGAGAACAATTTAACTTATTGAACCAATGCAGTATATGTCACCTCTAAACACAAAAGAAGCTATTTTGAATAGTCTCTATTTTGAAGACTATTGGAAACCACTAGGCACTGATTTCCACAGGTGGACTATGGATGTCAATGGCTACCAGTTTCCAAAGTGTACCAAAATATCTTTATGTTTAACAGTGATAAATAAATTCATTAAGGTTTTGGAGCCTGCTGAAAAATCCAGTTTAAACCAGCCTAGGCTGGTTGGCTGGTTTTAGCTGGTTGACCAGCCTGGTTTTAGAGGGGTTTTGGCCATTTCCAGGCTGGTTCCCAGCCATTTCCAGCCTGGTTTTAGCTGGTCTGGCTGGAAAATTAAAAGCTAAATCCAGCTAAAACCATCTTGACCAGCCTGGTTTAAGCTGGACATAGCTGGTTTTGGAAGGGCTCCCATCCTGGCTATGCGGGTCAAGCTGGTTTTAGCTGGTCATCTCCCAGCCTGACCAGCTAAGACCAGGCTGGAAATGGCTGAAAAACCAGCCTGGAAGTGGCCAAAACCCCTCTAAAACCAGCCTGGTCGACCAGCTAAAACCAGCCGACCAGCCTAGGCTGGTTTAAGCTGTTTTTTTCGGT
>NC_141030.1:37980000-38057500 GCF_052040795.2 Danio rerio | reverse complement strand
ACATTGTATATATACATTGTACAAAGCGCACACATGTCTACATGACCACCAACACCTCCAGCCTGATCAAGAAGGCTCACCAGCGCCTATTCTTCTTAAGGCAACTGAAGAAGAACCAGCTTTCATCAGCCGTCCTGGTGAACTTCTACCGCTGCACAATAGAGAGCATCCTGACAAACTGTGTCACAGTCTGGTATGGAAGCTGCTCTGTTGCTGAGTGTAAGGCACTGCAGCGGGTGGTGAAAACTGCCCAACGCATCACAGGGACCACACTGCCAGCCATAGAGGACATCCAGAAGAAATACTGTTTGCGCCGAGCACGCAGTATTCTGAAGGACACCTTTCACCCTGCTCACAGACAGTTTTCTCTCCTGCCCTCCGGCAGGCGCTTCAGGCTCCCCCGGACAAAAACCAGCAGACTGAGGCCCCGTTTACACTAGTACGTTTTAGTTTTAAAACGGCGTTTTAGAATGAAAACGATCCGCGTCCACACTCGCGTTTTACCCAGCGTTTCTGAACTGCTCTCCGTCCACACCAAAACGCTGAAAACGCACATCACGTGACCACACAGACGCTCTCGGGCAAGCGCTGCAGCCCATGTACCCAGATGAGAGCTCTGCTAGTCGGACTTCTCATCAAGCATCTCCCGCTGGATCTAATCTCACTATATTTATTAAACGGGATATTTCATTCATCTTGTTGTCTTTAGCTAACGACATATTCCCTGACTTTGGGCATTGGAATCTATTACTTGTTCTCAGGTAACGTGTTTTGGCTGAGCGCAAAGATAAGTTAATGATTAATGTAACCACGTACATTCTGTATATTGACTGATCGCTTGCCTTTATTTCCTATAATGTATAAACTTATTGTATGTTATACTTTTAAAATGGCCATTATCGATTCTTAAAACTGATACTCAGCAAAAGAGAGGGGATGTTTCGTATTTTCACTGAAATTGAAAGGAGGCAGTTGTTATCGGCTCCGTTTTGTTATAAATATCCAGACAGTGAAGATGACGCTCATCTTATACAGCACGGCGCCTCAACATGTCTGCTGTCTAAGTTGCTAATATTAAAATGAAAATAGGCAGTTCCTTAAATCATGTTTACATTTTATTGTTGAGAAAGTGAAACAACGAAGCCAGGGTGATGTGAATGAAGTTATAAAGTACACTGTTCCCTTTGAAGATTTACCCGTGTCCTCGGTATAGTCTGCTTTTCCATATCAAACTGAGAAGAAGAGACTGCAGCCTTGATCAAACTTGCGAAGTCTGAACTTACACGGAGAAGATTCAGGACTGAACTGTGTGTTAGGCTACTTAATATTCAGGAAAAGCCCCAATCAGAGAGGCGAACGTCTGCAGCCCCGCCTCCGTTTTCAGATGTCTCCGTTTTCCATCATCCACACTGAGACGGAGCAGCAGCGTTTCAAAATGAAAACGGCCTCTCCAGCGTTTTCGAAACGCTCCGTTTTCGGCGCTCGAGAACTCCGGCGTAGTGTGGACGGTTGGCGTAACCGTAGCAAAACTTATGCGTTTTCAAACTAAAACGCATTAGTGTAAACGGGGCCTGAGGAACAGCTTTTTCCCCAGAGCTGTCTCCCTCCTGAACTCTGCCCCCCACTGACTCTTTTGCCCCCCACTGACTCTTTTGCCCCCCTCCCCCCCCCAATACACCCCCCACTCTCCTCTAACTAAAACTCCTCGCAATAACTGCACTGTTTAACATTTGCACGTTTAAATTTGCACATTCACTGCACCACATTGAGTTGTTTACTTATTGAACTGTACATACCCACTGCATATGGGCATTTGTAATTATGTACACACCCACCCACTATACATATACACTGTAATCATGCTTATTTATCTGCATACTACTGATTATTAATAGCAACCTGTACATATATTCATATATTGTTACATATACACATGTAATCATGTTTATCTATCTGCACACTTCTGATTATTTATAGCAAACTGCACATATATTCATATATTGTAAATCTGTTCATAGCTTATCCAACCTGTATATAATGTTCATAGTACATCCATCCCATCTGTAAATATCCCTATAGTTTTCTATAACTGCACTTTATAACTTATTCCTGTATCCTGCACTTGCTGCTATTGCACTGCTGGTTAGACCTAAACTGCATTTCGTTGCATTGTACTTGTACATGTGTAGTGACAATAAAGTTGAATCTAATCTAATCTAATCTAAAAATGTAAGCCTCTCTTTTGTTGGCTTCATTTTTCTTCTCCTCGTAAGAGGAATAAACAAATTGACCGTAAATTTTGTGTCCTGGTGTATTTTCCATCCATCTCTACTCAGTAATAATTTAATATTATAAGTGTTACGTTTATTTTCCCTAGACAACTTAATTAAACCGTAACAGCAAGTGAGCTATAGTGTTGTGCTGAACTGCAACACTGTTTTGCCAAATGATCTTAGAATTTTGAGAATGTAATTTCTGTTTCAAGAAAAGAGTCAAACCAATGGAAGGTCTGATGAACACGATGACGAATACCATAAGCTTTTAAAGTTTCATTGTACAGATGTTACCAATATGTTTTATGAATGGTAAAGCCTAGACGTGTAAACTCACAGCACAGGAAATCCCTGTCACCCTCTTAACACTATATAACCTTCACAACCCATTTCCTATTTAAAATACCACAGACCTTATACGTTTACCCTGAACGTTACAGTCATGATGTCAAAAGAGACTCGTGGTATTTGAAAAATGTCAAAAGACAATTTCAAAAACATCCCCCAAGTCATTCTAGCTGGTGTGGGGATTTCTCAAATATCATCCAAACAAGAGGACAGGAACATAACAGGTATCAAATAATCACTGTCTGGCTGCATTTAAGACAGCAACACCCAAAGACCCCTTTCACATGCCCGAGACGTCAGTAAAGTAGTCACAAACGACCCACTGAATGAGACCCACAGCTTACAATCATAATTAGGCTGAAATACGAGCTCTACGTAAACAGTCCAAGAGTCTCGACCAAAGATTCAACTGACGCTTCAGTGCTGAAAGCCAACATCAATTCTGTTCACGGCTCATGACTGTTACTTTTAAAACATCTGCTTTGTTCAGATGTGATCAGATGGTCCAATTTAAAAAACCCAGACAGACAGATTTGGTCTATATTTAGATGTTTTTTTCTTTATTTTATAGACATTTTCAAAACATGTAATCCAGCATAAAGCAGAGCCGTTACAATAATAGTAAAAATATTACAGTTATGTACATTACTTCAAATATTTTCAATCATTAAAAAAATTAAAATAAATTTGTGAATTTCATGAATATTGTTTATAATCTGAACATTTATTTTGTATTAAGAAACCATTAAAATGTTGAACTGTGACATTATTTGCATGTCAATAAAGACCATTCCCCCTAAAACTCCCAATAAAAGATAGATTCTAATGTAATCACTATAATGTAATAAAGTGCTTTTTGTTTGTTTTTGTTCTGGCAAAAATTTGCACTTGAAATTAATTTTGTAATATACAGTATTCACTCACCGGCCCCTTTATTAGGTACACCTTACTAGTATCAGGCTGAACTGCGCCATTGCCATTTCAGGTCAAAAAAACTTGCTGGTTGAATAATAGATGAAAGGATGATGTTAAAATAACAAATGTTAAATAAATTTCCTTTTTTTCTTCAGAAGTAAAAACATTGGAATTGTGTTATCAATTTTTTTTTTATAAAAATATATGAAAAATGGCAACTTTTTTGCTCAAATTGCCAATGTTATTTTGAGCAAAATAACACGACAAATGACTTTTTTTTGTTGATTGAACAACTATAAATCATAAATCCAGAGAGACAAAGCTATATATACAGTCAAACCCAAAATTATTCATACCCCTAGCAAATGCTGGCTTAAAGTTTTTGTTTGAATGTAAATAAAAACATAAATATGTTTTCCACAACAATGCCTCCTGTACACGGTCTTATTATTCATTGGGAGCCTCAGCCTGTGCCCTTTCAAGTAAAAAAAAACTTGCTGGTTGAATAATAGATGAAACATGGCATATGTTATCACTTGTTGTAATTGCAAATCAGGGTTATTCCACTGATTTCTATTGATTTCTTTGTTTGTACTAATTGTTTTGAGAAAAGCATTAACTATTGTGCAAATGTAAATAGTGTTGTGAGAAATGCACCAAAAGGACTGAGAAAAACTGTAATATTATTTTCTGAAGTTAAAACATTGAAATTGTGTTGTCAAAAAATGTATACAAATATGTGAAAATATGCCACCTTATTTTAAGCAAAATAATACTACAAATGACATTACATTTTTTTAACACAACAATACTCCATAAATCCAGAGAAACATAATTATAAATATACAGCCAAGTTCAAAATCAATCAGACCCCTTGCAAATTCGGACTTAAAGTTTTTGTTCAAATGTAAATAAAAGTGGAGGAATAATATTTCCCACAATGATGCCTCCTGTACATCGTGGTCTTATTATCTACTGGAAGCTGCCTGTATCATGTCAGGTCAAAAAACTTGCTGGTTGAATAATAAAAAGATGTTGTTAAAATAACAAATGTTATCAAGGTTATTCCACCAAATATTGATTTCTTAATTTATTCTCAAGTTAAAAGTTATAATTTTTTATATAAATATACAAACATAAAGAAACCTTTTTTTTGTTATTGTAGGCAAATAATACTATAAATGACTTATTTTTAATAATTGAACAGCTATAAATCAAAATATCAGAGACAGAGAACTATTTATACAGTCAAACCTAAAATTATCCATACGCCTTTACTTAAAGATTTTGTTCAAATGTAAAAAAAAAAAAAAAAAAAACATGGTCCCACTTTATATTAAGTGGCCTTAACTAATAAGTAATTACACAGTAATTAATAGTTTGTTACAATATACTTATTGTGTAAATACATGTATTTACGGTGTACTTATGCTTGATTAAATACCAGTATGTAATTACATCTTTAATTAACTTTTGTAATTACATTTGTAAATACAATGTTGACCATCCCTTACACCTTAACCCACCCTTAAACCTACCCATACCACCAAACCTGTCCATAACCCAACCTCTATCCCAACTCAAAAGCACCACAAGTGTTCTCAAATACATCATAAACATAGTAAGTACATTGTATTTATTTTTTGATGGAAGTACATAGTAGTTAAGGACACTTAATATAAAGTGGGACCAAAAACATTAATATTTTTTCCACAATGATGCCTCCTGGTCTTATTATCAACTGGGAGAAGCATGTGACATTTACAATAAAAAAAAATTAAAAAAAACTTGCTGGTTGAATAAAAGTAACTATAAATCAAAATTTGCCAGTGGTAAGAATAATTTCGGGCTTGACTGTCCATTATATTGAGAAAATTATACATTGAGATTCACCAAAATCTACAAGAATTCAATTAAAAAGCCACTTACTTTCTTCTTAGGGAGGCTCACGTCCAGTTTCATGGAGGCACACTTGTTCAGAGTGTTGAGTCGACTGGAAGAGAAGAAGACAGTCACTGGTGAAGACATCCGTCACTCTCATCTCCACCACAAAGAAACCACAGAGAAACAGAGAGAGAGAGAATCCACTGCAGATCCTACACTCCTCTAACCTCTGTTTGCCTCTCTACGCACAGGTATAGATTTCAAGAAAACTCTCACTATCTCCGTCCGGATTGGCTGCCGGAAAGAGTGACGGGTTCAACTTGGCAGCCGTGACTTCTAATCTCTTTCAAGACATGGCCATGAATGAATGAGACTGCAGAAGGAAAAAACAGAGGGATAAAGAGAGCGAGAGAGTGGCCGATCCACCTCCGCTTTGATCTAACCCTACAGTGGCCTTTAACGTCCTCATCTGACTGATCTTCACCCCTGAAGAGCTTCTCTCCACCCCTTTAGCACACACACACACACACACACACACACATACACAGTCCATAGGAGACTGCAGACCCTTCACTTTATATCCATTCCAGACACAAACAAGCCATTATTTCACCTATAAAACCACAACGTGTTGTTTTTTGATGCGCTGAATTTTCCTTCATGACATCAGCAGGTCTTTTTGATTTAATTTTGGCTCCAGTAAATTCAAACTAAAGAATATTGTGGCGCAAATCTGAAGTGACTTTTTTATAGCACATTGAATTAGATTCATTTTAAATTTGAGGATACAGTTCAGAGGTTTTTGCAATGCAATTTAATATTGGAATCAATTGGACTTGGTTACTGTGTTTACTTATCTAAGCTGCGTACTTTATAGTTAATGTACTTTTCTCCATGTGGGTGAGATTATGATTGTGATCCGCTCACAATGCAATCTAAATTAGTCTTTTTCCATTTTTGTGAAAATGTGAACACTAAAACAAAGGAAATTGGATATAGATTGTTATATGCAACCTCAGAATGGGCTGTTTTTCCTTCACCCCTGAAGAGCTTCTCTCCACCCCTTCAGTATTCATTCCAGACACAAACAAGCCATTATTTCACCTATAAAACCCCAACGTGCTGTTTTGTAATGTGCTGAAATGTTCCTTCATGACATCAGCAGGTTTTTATTTTTTATTTTGGGTACAGTACATTCAGACTAAAGAATATTGTGGCCCAAATTACAGACTGTATTAAAAGCACTATGACGATGGCCGATAGACATCACGATTCTGAGCCGGCATTGCGATCCTCCACCCCGCCACCGTCGCAGCAGCAAACGGTTTGCGAAAAAAATCACACTCAAGCCGCGTTTACACTAATACATCTTAGTTTCACACTCACACAAACAAACACACAGGCATGCGCAGCAGCATATGCGCACGTCTCCTCTCTAGGCAGTTAGCGGGTGCTTTATGCACAAAACCCCAGAGAGCAGTGCAGGTCGGACAGTTTATCAAGGATGTACCGCTGGATCGCATCTCACTTTAGTTGTTAAAGTTCATATTTAATTATTCTTGTCTCTATCTAGCGACTCTTTGGTCTGGTAACGTGTCAGTGTCAGTACACTGCTTCAATCTTTCGCTTTCATGCTTGTACTTAATAATTTTTGCGAAATCCTCAGATACTCTTGGTTGGTTGCTGTTGGTTGTGCACCTTTTTTCACCAACCAAGTTTGTCGATGTTATTATAATGACACAGGTCACTTTGCTTATTCATGCCAGAGTCCTGCAGAAAAAGTGATAGATAGCTGGTAATTTGTGTGTAACTTATCTTTATTTATTTATGATTCAGTTATGGGCACAACAAAGGCCATGCGGATCAGGTAGTTGAAACGGAAGCTACAAATATTTAATTTATTATGAATTAATTAATTATTCATAAATAATTAATTGATCTCCGCCTACAACGACGATGCCATTGTCCATCGCAATGTTTCACATTAGACATTGTATGATTCCAAATTGGTCGACGTCGCCAAACCCTAAAAAGCACAAACCACATTACATTAGATTCATTCTAAATCTGATCCCAGCAGACAAACAACATCATAGGACACTGATATTAGATATTAATATTAGGTTAGAGGGTTGACAGTGTCTTAAAACAATGTTATTTTGATGACCAATAAAGACGTGAAATAACATTGATATTTTGTTGATTTTAGGTTTTCCTGGAAAGTGACCAAAATCCAACGTCGAGCTAAGATCTTAAACCAACGTCACATTGACGCCAAATACTGACAATTGTCAGGTATAGTAACCAAAATACAACATCTGATAGACGTCGTATTGGTGATGTCCACACAACGTCAAGTTGTAACATCATTAGACGCTGATATTTAGTTGTTTTTGGCTTGTGTAACCAAAATTCTAAAAAAAAAAGGTTTTTAAAAAGTCTGTCTGATGTTAAACATTGAAATCGGCAACCTCAGACATCTGAATGGACTCTTTAGCCTTTTAAATTCAGCCCAAAATAGCTTTCCTATTTATACACAAACACAGAAACACGCAGACCCTTCACTTTATATCCAATCCCAGACACAAACAGGCCATTATTTCACCTCTAAAACTACAATGTGTTGATTTTTGATGCGCTTAAACATTCCTTTATGACATCAGCAGGTCTTTTTTATTGTGTAGTCAAACTAAAGAATAATGTAGTGCAAATGTGAAGTGACTTTTTTATGATAGTATTAAAAGCAAAAACTATATTGAAGTAGAGTTTCCAAATCTGATGATACAGGTCTTTGATACAAGTTTTTGCAATGCAGAATGATGTTGGAATTTGCAAACTTCATAAAGGGCTCTTATGCCTTTTTTTATTCAGCCCTGAAGAGCTTTCCCATTTTCTAACACACACAATTGTTTGTTTGTTTTTGGCTCCAGTACATTCAGACTAAAGAATATTGAGGCGCAAATCTAAAGTGACTTTTTTATGACAGTATTAAAAGCACATTGAATTAGATTCATTCTAAATCTGAAGATACAGGTCAGATGTTTTTGCAATGCAGCTTAAAATTGGAATTAATTGGCCTCTGTGTTTCTTTGCATAACCTGTTTACTGTATGGCTTATGTTCTTATCTGCATGTGGTTGAGATTATGATTGTGATCATTTTGAATTGCATTCTGATTAAGCCTTTTCCTTTTTCTAAAAATGTGAACACTAAAACAAACACAATTGGATATTGATTGTTATATGGAACCCCAGACCTCAGGATGATAAGAGGATAAGAGTCTAAAGAACTAGAGAATAAAGGTGTGCATTTTACAGGTGGTTTGTCAAGCCCACTCATCTACGTGAAGCACACAATATTTTGTTGATAAGTGTGTTAATAAGACAGTGTCTATTGCATATTGAGAGGAGTGACTAAAGAATATTGTGGCCAAAATCTATAAACAGTTGAGGGCAAAATGATTAGCCCTCCTGTGCAATATTTATTCTATCAAATATTCCCAAAATGATGTTTAACAGAGCAAAGACTTTTTCTATTTAATTTCTATTTCTATTTATTTCCTAGAATATTTTTTTCTTTTGGAGAAAGTCTTATTTGTTTTATTTCAGCTTGAATAAAAGCAGTTTTAAATTTTTTAAACAATTTTAAGGTCAATATTAAGCAATATTTATTTTTGAATGTCTGCAGAATTAACCTTTGTTAAACAATGACTTCCCTAATTACTCTAATTTGTCTAATTAACCTAGCTAAGCCTTTACATTGCCCTTTGAACTGAATACTAGGTATCTTGAAAAACATCTAATAAAATATTATGTGTCCTCATCATGGCAAAGATAAAAAAAAAAAAACATTATTAGAAATTAGTTATTAAAACTATTGTGTAGATGTTTAGAAATGTGTTGAAAAAAATCTTATTTCCGTTCAACAAAACTTAAGGAAAAAATCTTAAAGGATTAAAATGTAACAGGAGGGCTAAAAATTCTGACTTTAACTGTATATATAAACAAAAACCACACTGAAGGGTATCTTTTCCATTCTTTCACACTGTCAAAAAGGCAGCGCTTCACACAATTCATTCATGTTGTCCCAACACAAATTAAGTTAACTTAACACTTTTAGCAAATGTATGTAGATTGAACATAAACAATTATTTTTTCCCAATGAAATCTCAAAAATTGTGTTGTTTCAGCTCATTTTAATAAAAAAAAAAGTGCATACAAGCTCCTAAATGTAATACAGGTCAAATGTTTGAGTTAATTGACTGCAAGCTGCCGACTGTATTGTTATTGTTCTTTTCGGGTGAGTTTAGGATTGCCACGAATTCACACGGCAATCTGATATCACTGTTTCTTTTATTATGCGAATGGCCAAACAAAGAAAATCTGATCTAAGCAATAAATCAAAATTGAGCATTGTGAGCGTAACCTCAGACGTGTGAATGCACTCTATTGTCTTTTTTATTTTTATCTCACCCTTGAAGAGCTTTCCCGTTTTTTACAAACACACTGCAGACCCTTCATTTACACCCATTCCTGACAAACAAACAAGCCATTACTTCACCCATAAAACCAAAATGTGTTGTTTTCTTGATGCGCATGACATCAGCACAGTTTAATCAGCTGTCTGACTGCCTTTTTAAATCAAGATTCCCTAATTAAACATCCAGATGGTCCCGGAAAATTTCCGTAAATATCATGTCTGCTGTGCGATAATGAAACGGCATTCTCATTCCAGGAGGGATCCTAAAGAGCAGTGTGTATGTGTGTGTATTCAGTGACAGTAAAGCTGTCAGATCTCACTAACGCTGTCATTAGTGCCATTAGGGAACCTGCTAGAAAGCCTCAACGCCTCAAAGTCCAGGTCTGAATTCACACACACACACACACACACACACACACACACACACAGACAGACAGACACACAGCCATCTGTTAGAGCCCTCGGGCCTTTGAGAGGGACTTCAGAGCGACTCCACGGGGGCTGAACTGGGGATCAAAGTGGCAGGGAACGAGACAGACTTTATGGAGGACACGGGTCAGACACATAGAGAGGTGAGGTCGCCACAGGGACAGAGCCATTTACTGAGCTTTCTCGCACTTCTACAAGCAGTAGAGATGGTTTGATCTGCTTGGGTACTGGATTTTTAAGAGAGAAAAAAAAAAGTTTTCTTTGAAAATGTTTGCTCTTAAGGAAATACCTTAGTGTATACCTTCATCTATACATCACCCAGTGGTAAATAATAGCAATTATTATTATATATTAATTATTATTATTAATAACAATTTGAAAAAAGCTGGAGTTTCGTTGAACATTTTTGCTTTACGCTCAAACGTTTTGTTTGCTGAGGTTCAAATGAAATAAAACAGCACAATTATTAAGCTTTTTTTGGGACAACTTAACCGTTTTATGTTCAGTTTACTTAAATTTGTAAAAACAATTAAGTTAACTTAATTGATTTGTGGTGAGAAAACTAGAAGGAATTAAGTTAACATTAGTTTTTTACAAATTTAAGTTGGTTGTACATGTACGTAACAAATGCACTATATATACTTTCATGCACATATGATCCAGTGGTAAATAATTGTTATTATTGATTAATTATTATTGTTAACAGAAATAGCAATCTGAAAAAAAGCTGAAATAACTGAGCATGTTTGCTCTTACATGTTTGCTCTGTAAAAAATGCTTTGTCAGTGTTGGTGCAAGATGAAAGAGTTAAGGTAACTTATTAGTTTTTTTTTTACAGATTTGAGTGGATTGAACAAAAAACAATTAAGTTGTTCCCACATGAAACTCAAGAATTGTGTTTTTTATGCTCATTTTATTGATATACAGTGCATCCGGAAAGTATTCATAGCGCTTCACTTTTTACAAATTTTTTATGTTACAGCCTTTTTCCAAAATGGATTGAATTCATTTATTTCCTCCAAATTCTACACACAGTTTTTGAAATTGTGGCAATTTATTAAAAAACAAAAAGCTAAAAGAAAAATCACATTTACGTAAGTATTCACAGCCTTTGCCGTAAAGCTCTAAATTGAGCTCAGGTACATTCTGGCTGCGTCCAAAACCGCATACTTCCATACTATATAGTACGCTAAAATCAGTATGCGAACCGAGTAGTACGTCCAAATTCATAGAATTCGAAAATCAGTATGCGAGAAGTACCCGGATGACTTACTACTTCTGGCGAGATTCTGAAGTGTGCATCCTATGCACGCTGCGCTATCCCATGATGCCCTGCGAGAGAATTCATGAATGGAAGTGAAGCGACGCAGGTAGGTCACGTAATCATGACAAAATGGTGGAAGTAGTACGCCGAAGTCCATTCATATTGCTTACATTCATACTGTATAGAATGTACTTTTCTAACGGCCGAGTAGTACATTTAAATTTAAATGAGTAGTAGGTGGTTTTGGACGCAGCCTCTGTTTCCACTGATCACTCTTGAGATGTTTCAGCAGCTTAATTTGGAGTTCTCTGATGAGACTAAAGCTAAACTTTTTGGAATGATTGACAGGTGTTACATCTGGAGAAAACTAGGTGCCGCTCATCACCAGGCTAATACCATCCCTACAGTGAAGCATGGTGGTGGCAGCATCATGCTGTGCGGATGTTTTTTAGCAGCAGGAACTGGAAAAATTGTCAGGATAGAGGGAAAGATGAATGCAGCAATGTACAGAGACATCCTGAATAAAAACCTGCTTCAGAGTGCTCTTGACCTGAGAACGGGATGACGGTTTATCTTCCAGCAGGACAATGACCCAAAGCACACTGCCAAAATATCAATGGAGTGGAATCACAACAACTCGGTGAATGTCCCTGAGTGGCCCAGCCAGAGCCCAGAACTAAATCCTATTAAACATCTCTGGAGAGATCTGAAAATGGCTGTACACCGACACTTCCCATCAAAACTGATAGAGCTTGAGAGGTACTGCAAAGAGGAATGGGCAAAAATTCCCAACGACAGTTGTACCAAGCTTGTGGCATCATATTTAAAAAGACTTGAGGCTGTAATTGCTGCCAAAGGCGCATCAACAAAATACTGAGCAAAGGCTGTGAATACTTCTGTAGATGTGATTTTTAAGGTTTTTTATTTTTAATCAAATTGCAACAATTTCAAACAGACTTTTTTCACACTGTCATTATGGGGTATTGTGTGTAGAATGTTGGGTAAATAAATGAATTTAATCCATTTTTGGAATAAGGCTGTAACATTTAAAAAAAATGTGGAAAAAGAAGCGCTATGAATACTTTCCGGATGCACTGTAGGTAGCTTTAACAAACAGAAAACGTCATTTATGAGCGTAGGAAAAGAAATGTACTGTATAAAATTTCATCCATACATCACCCAGCGGTATAATAGCAGTTATTGTAATATATTAGTATTATTAATGCTTATAAAAAGCCTTTTGGTGGTAAACGTGTATCCATTTTCTACAGATTTTATGAATGTAGATGTACACTCACACACATAAAAATATTTTCTGGCAATATAAATAAATAATTGCATTAAAAATAAAATAAAATAAAATAATAAACAATTAAATAAAATAATATTGCCAGAAGTAATGAAAAGAATAAGATGAATAAGAAATTTAAATAATATAAATAAAATCAATGAATATAATTGTACATACTGAACATTTACACAAAACAGTCATCAATAAATAATATATTCATGATAAAAAAAATAATTACAACGCAAGCAATAATATAAAATACAAATACTAATAATTTCAGAAATAATAAGAAATGTAAGTAATAATATAATTAATATACTAATAATTTCAAAAATTTTAAAATAAAACAAAAATAAAAATAATGCCAGAAGAAATAAAATAATGACATTAAAAATTAATAAGAAATGTAAATAATAAATAAACTGCATCAACTAATTTAATTGTACGTAAATGTACATAAAACAGTAATGTTTGTAATAAAAATTAAAATTACAATGTTAGTAAGTACAATGTTAGTAATATTAAAAAAATAAAATACTAATAATAACAACTAATAATTATTAATAATATTTTTGTATTAAATTAAATTAATATAAATTTATATTTTACATTTGTTGATAAACACTGCACAACGTAAATGATCAGAACAGCATGCAGGCAGAGCACGAGTGATTGACAGTAAAGCCTTTAATTTCACAGCTGTCATTTGAAGTAAAGAGAGTATCGTGTTTCTCACTACAGACTCTCAATCTCTACATAATCTCTGCATTTGGAAACTCACCGGCAAAGAGGCTCCACAAGGTCTTTATCCAGAAAGTCATGGTCCCTCTTGACAGCGGATATTTCAATGGGAAACTGGGAATCTGCAGACAGTGACAGAAAGCAGAAGAGTGTTCAAGTAGTTTGACACAAGCAACATCTTCAGAGCCAGTTTTCATGGCAATTGTCATACGGATCACGTTACAGTATATAAAGCAAATCAAAATCATGAAATTAAATGGAGAGAGATAAACAAATAGAGATAACTGGATGAAATATATTTAGTCCATGAAGCCAGACATCTTCTGCTTCTGAATAAAGTCACAAATGTTATAAAGCAAACACAATCTCTGGCAGACGCTGCTTCACTGATTACATTATACAGATCAGACCGACTTTGAAACTCAGGTTATCACTAAACTCACTCTATCTGACTCAAACTAATGTAGACGACTACAAAGAGGAGGAGGAAGGAATTAAGACAGGCCCCAAAATGTACAATGGCCAAGCATCAAAAGTATTAAATTTATTAGATTTATTTTTTGTTTTTCAAATGTTACCCAAATGATGTTTAACAGGGCAAGGAATTTTTCACAGTATTTGCTATATATATTTTTTTCTGGAGAATGTTTTATTTTGGCTAAAATAAAAGCAATTAAAAAAAAAAACAGCCCTCTTAAGCAATATTTTTTTCAATTGTCTACTGAACAAATCATACATCAATTCATTCATTTTTTTTGGGCTTAGTGCCTTTATTAATCTGGGATGACCACAGCGCAATGAACCGCCAACTTATCCAGCAAATGTTTTACGCAGCGAATCCCCTTCCAGCTGCAACCCTTCCCTGGAAAAACACCCATACACACTCATTCACGCACACACTACAGTCAATTTTAGCATACCCAATTCACCTGTACACTGCATGTCTTTGGACTTGTGGGGGAAACCGGAGCACCCGGAGGAAACCCACGGGGAGGACATGCAAACTCCACACAAAAATGCCAACTGACCCTGCAGAGACTCGAACCAGCGACTTTCTTGCTGTGAGGCGATCATGCTACCCACTGCGCCACCGCATCGCCAGAACAAATCATCTTTTATTCCTAATATATAACAAATACAACTAAAGTAATTATTATTATTATGACTATTGTTAATATTATTATTATTATCGTTATTTTTGTTAGGAAAATGTTAACTGTGAAAAACTGAGCGTTATTACGTTTCTTTCTTGATTCATTTATTTTACCTAATGATTACATACAAGCTTTCATAACAAAACATTGCAACTGGATGTGTTTTCTTAATTAGTTTTCTTAATTGCCAAAATAATGAAATAACGCTAAAAGAAGAAAACAAAAGAAAATGAAACAGTATTAAAATAAAATACTAATGTGTGTAGTTAATTATAATAACAATCATATCAATAACTATACTATACATGCATATACAGTGGTGCAAATAAATACTGAACACGTCATGTTTTTTCCTGGGAATAATATCTGTAAAGAAGCTGTTGACATGGAATTGAACCAGATTTTGGTAAAAACCCAAACAATGCAAACATAAAAATAAAACAAAGAAAACCTGTTATGTGTAATAATGAAATGACACAAGGAGAAAGTGCTGAACTACTGAAATGTAAATTTGTATAATTCATATGTAATGAAGTTTACGGCCCTTTGGCCGCCGGGAAGAAGGAGGCGGAGAACCGACGGAGTTTTAAAATGATTTATTAATAATAATGACGGCAGCTCCTCACGGAGACTGCCATTTAAATCAAAACAAACGGACGGCAGCTCCTCGCGGAGACTGCCGTCAAACTGAAAGCAAAAGTAAAATAACATGCCCGGGCCCGGTCCTCTCTCGGCTTCCTCTGCAATCGGTCCTCCTTTTATGGTCCAGAGCTCCTTCCGTGGGATCCGAGGCAGGTGCGCACCGCACGTGTATCCACTCACGCGGTGGCCTCACCCCGTTCCCATGGCTCTCGGCCACGCCCCCTCGCCACATACCCCCATCTCCCATCACAGGCCGGGGGCACCCCGTGGCTGTGCATACTCCGGGGGGGGGGGGGGGGGGGGGGGGTTTGGCGCCACAGCACCCGCGAGACCTATATGAGACGGGCCGAGAAAAGGAGATGGAAAAAAAGGAGGAAAGACAGAGTAGACCGAGAAAGGGGAGAGAGGAAAAAAAAAAAAAAAAAAATTGGGGTTCGGTTCTCCAGACACGCTGCCACTCGGTCCTCTACCAGCTGAGAGATGCGACGACGTGCTGGGAGCCCTGTGGAGGAATCTATCCACCCGTCCGTCTTCTGGCGTCCGGCGGCGGTTCTCCTGGCTGGCTGGCGGCATTTCTGGTCTCCTGCTCCGCTCCCGCTTCGGTGGATGGATGCAGGCTCTGGCATCATGGCGGATCGCGGCGACTCCCCCGGGTTCTGTGGGATGGCTCCCTTCAGCTCTTTCCCTTCCGGTGGTGAGCCCCGCGTCCCCTGCTCCTCCCCATGCTGGGAGACGGCAGCAGGCAGATCCTTTCCTCGCCAGCCTCAGGCCGCCCCGGCACTCTGGGCAGACGAACGGGTTTCTCCCCCACTCGGGTTAACTCCCGAACACTCGCCCCCTCTCTCAGCGGCGAGGGCATCTGGACAACGCGTCCCTCCTTCTCCCGGGCTTCGGCACCACTGTAATGAAGTTTACGGCCCTTTGGCCGCCGGGAAGGAGGCGGAGAACCGACGGAGTTTTAAAATGATTTATTAATAATAATGACGGCAGCTCCTCACGGAGACTGCCATTTAAATCAAAACAAACGGACGGCAGCTCCTCGCGGAGACTGCCGTCAAACTGAAAGCAAAAGTAAAATAACATGCCCGGGCCCGGTCCTCTCTCGGCTTCCTCTGCAATCGGTCCTCCTTTTATGGTCCAGAGCTCCTTCCGTGGGATCCGAGGCAGGTGCGCACCGCACGTGTATCCACTCACGCGGTGGCCTCACCCCGTTCCCATGGCTCTCGGCCACGCCCCCTCGCCACATCATATAAAAGGCTTTTTTGGTGATGGCAGCTTAAAGACACCTCTTAAATGGAGAATGAAGTCACATGCATTGCTTAGGTGTGAGTTTTTCCACAAAATTCAACAGTGTAAAAATCTTGATGGTTCTGTGGGTCTCATCTATCAAATCTAACCTATTTTTTGTATTTGATTGAATTCAGGTCAGGCGACTGGCCTTCTACAGCTTAGTCTTCTTTCTCTGAAAGTATTTAACAACTTCCTTGGCTGTGTTTTGGATCATTGTCTTGCTGAAATGTCCAGTCTGGTTTCAGCTTTATCATCCTGATAATGTAGATGTTGGACTGAAGCAGCTGATATTCATTTACAATGAGAAGGGTAGAAGCTTGCTGAAGAATTACTGAGAGAATTCAGCTGCTGTCTGGGCTTTCACTGCCTTTCTACACCTCCCTTTCTTCATGTGTTCAAAACTTTTTTCCTGCGTCATTTAATTTTATTACACATAATTTGTTAACTAATTAGTTTTAGTTTCTTATATGGATATGAACAAATGGTGACGTATTCAATGCATCTTTCACCCACTGTATATTATGTAAATAAAACAAATATTAATATTAGGACTAATAATAAACTGCAAATAATTTATAATACAATGGCTGGAAAAATATTTGTGGTTGCTAAACTTTCTCTTTGCCCATTGGGAGGTTGTAACACCTATAAAAAGATCACAATGTGTTTTCCCAGTGGAATCTGAGTTTCTCTGTTTTTTTTTGTTTGTTTTTTTATTAAGTCAAGTCATCTTTATTACTATAGCACTTTTTACAATGTATATTGTGTCAAAGCAGCTCAACGTAGATGATGAGAAGAGAATAAAAAGTCATAATATTTGACTTTTTTTCCTGATATTTCAGATTATTAGCCAGCATATCAGACAGACAGGAGAACATTGACAGAATGCTGGTGCAGTTGTAGTTAAATTAAAACTGATTCAGTTTATTACAGCGTGATGACCTCATGAGGCCAAATGCAGCTTCTTCCACTGTATGATTTTCTCACGAGAGCTCAGCTTTGAATGTACACGGCATTAAATTTAGCATTGTTGACATTTTATCGCTGGCTGACGTAAAGCCTCATAAGCAGGAGTCAGAGGGGAACAGAGAGAGAGAGAGCGATCTCCTCTCGACCCTCTGCTGCTCCGGCCGGAAGACTGAGGCAAAGCCACTGATAATGAAGACTTCTTCCCATGACCTCTTCCTCCCTTTGGATAGAAACTCCAGCCTGCAAATAGCTCACTGCAACCCCAAAATGACCAGAAAAGATAACGAGGGAGGGGGGAGAAAAAATGTGCTGACAAACGAAGCACACAGCTGTGTAAATGTGCTTTTTATTCCATATGTTAAACATAGATAATCATTTTAAAAATAAATGTTAAACTGTAGCAGAATTCAATCCACAGCTACAGTATAAAGATGTAGAGAAACATTTTTGATTAGCTTTAAGAGCTTTTTTTTTAGGATGATCCATAACGACTCGTACTGTAATATACTGTATATGTGAGTAAATGGGTAAAGCCTAGTCTAGAAAACTCATAGTAGGGCCAGACGAAATCAGCTAACATTTATTGCTATGTCTGCTCATAATTTTGTA
This sequence comes from Danio rerio, assembly GCF_052040795.2. Taxonomy (NCBI): domain Eukaryota; kingdom Metazoa; phylum Chordata; class Actinopteri; order Cypriniformes; family Danionidae; genus Danio; species Danio rerio. The sequence goes on along the minus strand of NC_141030.1, from coordinate 38,039,213 downwards.
AAAGATCTGCAGATTTATGTAGAATGATATTGGATGTATCGTAACTAAAAACGTAATATATGAAATTATTATTTATTATTTTATTTATGTAATGTTTACAATGCAAATCCAATAAGATCCACTTATTTGCTAAACAAAAGCAAGTTTCTCATTTAATATATCTACTAAAATACAGAAAATATTACTTAACAAACTGTATTGTAAATAAATCGAATGAACATTTTCATTATATGTCAAAAATATTACTGAAATTAATTTAAAACCTGAATAAATATAAATGTACACAAGTAAATAAATAGACTCAATGATGGGCTCAAAATCTGTGTATTTCTGGGTGCACAGATTCCGTGTGGGCCTACTCATGAGTATAATGCATAAAGATAGGGCCGGGCAATATGTAAAAAATGTCATCTAGATAATTATTTTCCATATTAAATGATAATGATATATATTTTAAAATAAGATGCTAATTCTTCCAGATTTATAAGAGTAACCCAACAATGACTAAACCCAGAAAAATTGGAGGGTCCATTAAATGGCATAATGTATTTTCGGCAAAAAATTCAAAACATCTCCAGTTTGATGAGGAGCCTTTAATTGTCACAACACTGTTGCATGCAGCAAAATTAGACCCCTCTGACCACACACAGAAATCACACATTTCAGGGGAAGACAAATCAGTTTAGACGTAGCACAGAAAAATAGCAAATAAGATACATTGGGGAAAAAGGAGGTTTAAAAAGCCCATCCCAGACTTTCCCTAAAGAAGGGCAATATCAACACACTTTTAGATACTCATTGTTGCACAATTCTGCTGCGTGATTGGCTCTTAGATCAATATAGAAAATCCAGAGCTTATCATTGTTATTGACATCAATTTTATCATGATATGATATATCGTTTATTCACCCATCCAACTGCACTTATTATAATTGCTAAATATAGTTAGATTATTTCCTTAAAGAAACAGGCATCTGCTAAATGTGTCCAAATACAACAAGATTATCAAAAAATAAACCTGATATTTACATAAATCGACACATCGAGGATTCCTACCATCATTTAAAGAAGCTTATCTTACCAACGGCATCTGTTTTTTTCCTTTGTGTCTTTGAAAAACCTAAAGTGTCAGCTGATCATATTGAAACTGCGGTGTGCAGCCTATAGGGTCACGAAACACCAAAACACATTTTTTGAGATATTTACAGTCATATATATGTATCACGTTGCTAAAAACACTATTTTACAAAAAAGTAAAAATGTGTTGTTTTTGCGTTATTTTGAGCAAATTCGTTCTTCCGGTTTGACAAGAAATTTTGAAGCTACGTCCCGGCGATGAGATCATTATGTAAATCCTTGTAAATTTTGTTTACATTTCCATGCGATGAGAGCACAGCTCGTGCGTGAACCCACAAGTGTGTGGATAACAGCAGATTGTCTGTTAACACGTGACAAAAATATGTTCCTAGGAAACATTTTTTTTACCCGAGAGCTTTTCGAATCTAGAATTTGCCACTTGTCTTCTTTTAAAAAACACACGGTTCCAGTTCGGGTTGATTATTCCTGTCTCTACGGATTTGGTAATTGTGTGATCAGTGTTCGTTGTTTATGTTTCTCCAGATGGCAAAGTTAGTAAGTATTGTCACCAGTACTCTTTTAGTTTTTAAAGATATACCTTAGTAAAAATGAACTAAGTTACTAAGTTTACAGTAGTATCACTACAATATTCTGATAACAAAGTTTGATTGTATCGTCAACAGTACTCTTTTATTATTTGAAGACATTGCTTAGTGAAATGATAAAGGTTACTAAGTAGTTTACAGTAATATTACGACAATATTGTGGACTGAAAATGCTTCGTTTTAAATAAATAAGTAAGACTTCAATATTCGCTACATCATGAGCATCTTCATTTTCTCCTGCATTTACGAGTGTGTATGTGTTGAAATGTTAAAAATGATAAGGCAGTGGGGACCTGCACTGTCTTCAACCAAATAATGTGACATACTGTAATGAAACTCCCCTTTTTATGCAAACCCTTCCCTCCTACGCTGTTGGACACTGCCACCAAAACAAAGCTGGACTCACCCACTTTCCTGACTTTTTTCAAACTAGAAGTGTGAAAACACCGAGCTGTGCGGGGGGAGTGGTTCATAGCCCTTTATAGGGGCAGTTCACCCAACCTCCAGCTCAAGGAGGTTGATCTCCAGCTCAAAGCAGCAGTCAGCTCTTGCTCTCGACCCACCGCATTCCTGATTTTTTACCCTCACTTAACCTCACAGCTGCAGCACAGAATCAACCAGAGATCCTTTGACATCTGTGTGTATGTTTATAGATATTAATCCCATTTCTTACCCTCATAAAGTTGGGCATACTGTGGGAATCCCGCCGCCCGCAGCCAGTCACATGCCTCCTTTGCCTCGATTTCTGAAAAGACACAATGATATGATTCTTCAGAGTTTTTTATTGATCTGTTACAACCTGGGAAAAATATAAATATTTGAGAAACAAACATGCATTTTTAACATGATGTACAGAACTAATTACTGTATATACTTTATCATTCATTAAAAGATCCCATTTAAATACATAGTTCACCCATAAACCATCATTTACTTAACATTTATTTGTTTCAAACCGATTTGACTTTCATTTGGTAAATACAAAATAAAGTATTTTGAAGAATGCTGGAATCCTGTAACCATTGACATAGTATTTGTTTTTATACTATGAAAGTCAGTGGTTACAGGTTTCCTGCATTCTTCAAAATATCTTCTTTTGTGTTTATCAGAATAAAGAACCAAATAAAGGTTTAAAAACACTTATGGGATAGTAAATAATAAATAAATGTGCATTTTGGGGTGAGCTATCCAGGACTGGGCGATTTGGCCCAAAATCTAAATCTTGATTAATAAAAAATTTTAACTTGGTTAGGATTAATGAACAATTATTCATTTATGAAAACACTGACAAGTTTTATTCGCTATCTAAAGGCATCTCTGGCGCAGCTTCCAATCTTTGTCAATGCAGTGCAAAGTAAGGCTCAAGAATAGAGATCAGATGTGGCTGCAAAGTGGCCGCAAAAGTAGAAACCAGCCACAACCTTTAACAGAGTGGGGTCATGCAACATGTATGGAAAGTAATTGAAAAAAATCATCCTGGAAAAATCTGATAGATTTTAGGATCTGAATGCCCATTTTGATTACTTTTCGATTAATCGCCAAGCCCTAGAATTGTCCCTACAGGAATCACAGTGAGGCCCCAAATGAAATTATTTGTCATTTTACAATCTTGATAATTTGCCATTTTCTTTCAAATCACTGGGTTTTTGTTTTTATTGTCAGCAAGAATCATTTCAAATATATTTAAATAGTCTTTATTAACTTGCTTTTTATGTACCCAAATTGAAGCAGACACATTATTCAAACATCAAAACGTATTTGTCTCTCAAAGACTGCAAGTAAATACCTCCAGTATCTCTTTGTCGAGTTAAGATGACAATGAACAATGTGAATCCTTGCATTTTTCTGTTTTATTGGAATACTTACACACCACAGTTCGTAGGACAAAATAAGGCTACGGTTGTTCACACTGCAAATCTAATTTTTCTCGGATCTGATTTTTTTTGCATAGCTGTTCACGTTGTTGTTTTAAATGTAAGGCAAGGCAAGGCAAGTTTATTTATATAGCACATTTCATACACAATGGCAATTCAAAGTGCTTTACATAAACAAGAATAAAAGAAACAATAAAAATAAAAATAAAAACAAATAATAAAAATGCGTAAAAACAAAACAAAACATAAAAACAGGTAAAATGTGATATAAAAGAATGAAGAAGAAGAGAAAAACATGATAGTGAAATCTGTCGGACGCAGCACAGTGCTCATTCAGTAAAGGCACAGCTAAACAGATGTGTTTTCAGTCTTGATTTGAATGTGCCTAATGTTGGAGCACATCTGATCATTTCTGGAAGCTGATTCCAGCAGTGAGAGGCGTAGTAGCTGAAGGCGGATTCACCCTGCTTTGACTGAACTCTTGGAACTTCTAGTTTATTTGATCCTAAAGATCTGAGTGATCTGTTAGGTTTGTATTCAGTGAGCATATCTGTAATGTATTTAGGTCCTAGGCCATTTAGTGATTTATAGACCAGTAATAATACTTTAAAATCTATTCTGAATGTAACTGGGAGCCAGTGTAGAGACCTGAGTACAGGTGTGATGTGCTCTGATTTTCTGGTTCTGGTTAGAATTCTGGCTGCAGCGTTCTGGATGAGCTGCAACTGTCTGACTGTCTTTTTAGGAAGACCAGTGAGGAGTCCATTACAGTAATCCACCCTGCTGCTGATAAAAGCATGAACAAGTTTTTCTAAATCTTCACTAGAAACAAAGCATCTGACTCTTGCTATGTTTTTGAGATGATAGTATGCTGATTTACTGACTGCTTTGACATGGCTGTTAAACTCAGATCTGACTCAAGAGTCACACCAAGATTCTTGACCTTATTTTTTGTCGTTTGACCTTTAGTGCCAAGGTACGCATTTACCTTGAGAACCTCATCTTTGTTTCCAAACACAATATCAATATCAGCCAATAGCCAATATCAGATTTCCAGTGTGAACAGATCATGGTCCTAAACTCACAAAAGTGCTACTGTGAAGGCCTGGGTCAGTCCTCATAATGATATTGTTTGCTGAGTCTGAAAAATTACGATTAATTCATTTTAATGTCATAAACAACATAGACCATTTCCTGTCAAAAACTAATCAAAATTAAACTGAAACTTTAGCATGAAGAGTTTAGTTAATGTCTTATTATTTACGTGAAATATGTCATGTATGGAGTATTTTATTCATTTTATATATGGAATTTTATATTAAATATTCTTTAATTAAAAGTTAATTACTAATTAAGTTAGTAATGAGCAGTAGCTGTAGTTGTAAAAAAATAAACAAAATGAACAACCATTACTTTCTTGGGATATTTGCCCTGCGTGTCATTTCACTACCGATCAGCTGCCTGTTTGTAGTAACAGCCAGAATGACGAATGCCGATCACAAATGAGGAAGAAAAAAAGATGAATTCCAGCACACCCGTTCACACTCCGGTCGCATTGCAAAGCATCAGATCTGTATCACAATTTAATACCACATATGAAAGTGACACAAATCAGAATTGAAAAGATCAAATTCCATGCAGTTTGGGCTGTTCACACTGCCACGACAGAATCAGATCTGAGTCACTTGTAGGCAAGAAAATCAGATTTGAGCCCCATTAGCCTGCAGTGTAAAAGCAAGAGAAGGAAAACGAAGCATCTCCCAAAATAAGCTCTCATAAAAATGGACAGGTCAGGAAATGACCTCACAACAGTCCGACAATTATATCCCATTCTCACAAGATTCTCCGCATATTTGAGCTGAATTACACATTTGCTGAATGGAAAGCAGCCTGCAGAAACCTTCCTCAAAACAAAACACACAACATGAAACACAAACACACTTACTGGTTGTTCTCATCACTTTTTTATGCACAGCAAACATGCGTGTCCCCCAGATCAGAGCCTCCCCTTTCCTCCAAGCTTTCTTAAAGTCCAAAACGGTGTTCAGTCAGTATTGGGTCCAGTTGTGTCCTCCTCTGCCTTTTTCTCTTTCTGCTTTCCTTTCTCTCTCACTCTTCAACATCCTCCCTCTATGTGATGTCATCGCCCTGCCCTCATCTTCCTATTCATCACTTGATATTTTTTTGAGCCTTATCGACCAATCAAATCAAACACTGAAGTGAAGCAATCTGGCTGACAGCATTCAATAAGATCAACAACTGTAGGATGCAGGACCCTGTGTTTTTGTGGAATATTATGGTCTGAAGACTTAATGTAGAGACATAAGTTACACTGTTAAACATTTTATTTTTTGCTGACAGTAAGTTACCGCAACTGCCCCATTTACAGTAACTTCCCTGTAAATGTGTTTTACAGTACTGTAAATAAAATGTAAATAAGTTACAGTAAAACTACTGTAAAATATGGTAAAGGGCATTTTACCTCACAAAAAAGTCACGGTAAGGCTCTTTTACTGTAAAAAAAATATTTGAGTATTATTTTTTTTACAGTAAAAGAGCCTTACCGTGACTTTTTTGTGAGGTAAAATGCCCTTTACCATATTTTACAGTAGTTTTACTGTAACTTATTTACATTTTTCTCTAGCAGTATAATACCTTTATTTTTTGTAATTACAATTGAATTTAATCAATTCCTAATTCTTTCATTAACTGTCTCACATTTGTCTTCAACTACAATAGCAGTACTTGATTACTTTAATTACAGTAGAATACTGCAAATACCTAATATGCAGTAAGTTACTGTGTAAGTTTTTAAATGACCCACAATGCGGTGAATATTGAAGTAGTGAACTGTAAAGTATATGGCATTTTACTGGATGTTTTTACAGTAAAGTACTGTAAAATTATGTCAAAGTCTAATAGTGTATGCTATTGAAAGAGTAAAAATAAAAGCTAAAAGACGAACTTAACTAAGGGTGCTTTCACACCTAGATTTTGTTTCGGAACCTGGTGTGTTTTCTCCGTCAGCATGGTTCATTTGGCATATGTGAATCCAATCCGCCCGAGAGCACCTGGATGAGGTGGTCTTGGCTCGATTGAAACGAACTCTGGAGCGGATAGATTGTAGTGAGAAAGCAAAACGATTCAACAAACTAACGATCCAGGCTACATCACAATGTATTATGAATATGTAATAGGTATGGCTATATGAATAGAGAATTATGAGTAGGACGGGATGTCATTCCTACTTTCGTCAAATAAGAAAGTGAAAGCATGTTAAACTATTATATAGATAAATATAGAGCTGTTTATCTGTAAAGAAAATTGACTGAACAGCAGTCTTAGTTTATCTCTTATTTATAATATGAAGCCAATATTGCGTAATTCTATCCAACAGCTATGTATGAGAAAGTCTTCTGATTCATATTTGGTGATAATGTCTGTGGGTGTCACCATTCAAAGTTAAAGCACAGCCTTTTGCTCATATTGTCTTATTGCTCAATACCATAAATTAAAATAAGGACACATGACAGCTGAGCGGGACTCAGCAAAATTAACCGTGGAACTCTAACCAATATGATGAGAGTTTACTCGCACGTGACTTGTTTTAACTCTTTTGGTTCGTTTAGAAACTTTTGTGGTGTGTGAGCGAACCGCACCAAGAACGAAAAGGGCAACATCATAACTATTTTAATCCCTGTTTTGGAACAAAACAATCGATCTACAGGTGTGAAAGCACTCTAACAATTTTGCAGTGCTAATTCATCAAGCCTGTCAAAAGAACACAATGTCACAAACAAAGATGACACTTAAATGTTGCTAACATTAGCTTTCTGTTTGTGTCATCTAATACTTTAAAATAATGTGCTGTTGTTTCCTATGAGATTTCTCAATTAGCATGTGCTTACTGCCCATCCCTGATAGTTATAATTATTTCAACTCAACTCATACGTTCCTCTTATAAGAGTTCCTATAACTAGAGTTGTTCAAAATTCCGCAGTACAAACACGAGGAAAAGCAGGTATTTCTGTCAGAGGGTTCTAGAAACTACTTCCAAATTGAATTATGGAGTCCTTGATTTGTGCTCTGCAACTTTTGAAGTTGAAAAACTGGAGATTAAGTGACATAGTTGAAGTCAAAATGATTAGCCCTCCTGTGATTTTTTTTTCCGGTGTTTCCTATAATATTTTTTCTTTTGGAGAAACTCTTATTTGTTTTATTTCGGCTATAATTTTTAATTTTTCAATATTACTAATAATAAGTCAAAATTATTAGTCCCCTTTAAGCAGTATTTTTTTTTTGATTGTCTACAGAACAAACCACTGTTATACAATGATTTGCATTATTACCCTAACCTTACCTAATTAACCAGTTAAGCTTTTAAATGTCACTTTAAGCTGTATAGAAGAACAAAATATGTAGTCAAATATTATGTACTGTCATAATGGCAAACAGTTATTAGAAATTAGTTATTAAAACAAATTTATTTTAGAAATGTGTTGAAAAAATCTTCAACTGTATATATACATGTTTAGTATTAGTTTAAAACTATATATTGTATTTAAAAATATTATATTTGAGTGCTGACAGTGCTGACAGTGCTGACAGCTCATTACACAGTTTTTGACCAATAATTTACAAGATAATTTACAAATCTAGCATCAAAAGTAGTCAGAACAGAGATCAAGGTCCCATAATGTAATTCAGAAGCAGAGATAAATGGAAAACAGCATTTAATTATGAGCTATTTATTTAACAGTTTTTAACAGTGTGCTGTATGTGTCTCTGCATAAATCACCATGATGTGGAACAAACAGCAGGCGGTGGAGACGATGAAAGATGTTCTTGATCTGTGATTTTGTGTACCGGCAGAAAATGCCAACATGCTGTTCCACTAACTACCATTTCACACATGACAGAGTAAAAAAAGAACAAAAACAAGGCACAAAATCTGTTTCTGAAACATGTGGATGTGTCGCCAAACGTATTTCTACAAAAACAATGTTAAAATCCCTGCTTGTTTTTTTTATTATTATTCTGTATGTTTCCCATGTAACATTGTCATTCCACAGTTTGAACCCGTCACTGGCAGAGGCACAGGAATTCCTCACACTTTGGTCTACCATACAATCTCCAGTGATTAGCTTTCCCTTGAGGGGTATGAATTACTGATACACAATAATACCACTGACGAACACAGAGTCCAAGTCTGAGAGACAAGTTCTCCTCACAGCACACTCATGTGTCACATAAATGTCATTTCCTCTGCTCCTCTGAAGCTTGCATTAAAGGGATACATAAAAAATAAGACAGCTCTTCCTCTTTTTAAATAAGTTTATGCCATGTAGACACATTTACAATGCATAGCTCATTTTAAAAGCAATATTAACAAGCAAATATCACTTCAATGTTTTTTAAGCCGTGTTCGCCGTTAACAAGTTTTTGATGGTTTCTGAAGGAATTACTGTGTAATTCTTTTTTTGTTATTTCATCTTCATTTACAAGTAGCACGGTATTATACAGATACTGTATATTTCTGTCTGTTCACATCCTGTCCCTTTGTGCCCCCTGGCAGCATGGTTGCAAACTGCTGTTACACCTAAAAGCATGCTCTTTTATCCCTTGGTCCTGCCGCGGCGTCACGTGTGGCCTTAATTGTCATATTGAACTGTCACCCACTGTATAGCTGACTTTTTTCTTCAGTAGAATATTTAAGAAGATTTAAACTGAAATTGATATGCTGATCAGCAACTACAAACATTTATTGAGAGTCAAAAAATCATATACATACAAAACAAATAATCCCTAAATTACTGAATATTGTAGATTATAAATATTGGACAAATCTACAGTATGTGCAATTCGCTAAAGTTTTGGTTTAAAAAAACACATTGGGCAGTAAAACACAAATAAACTTTTTTCAAATTATGGCAAATTATTTAAATGAAGTATAATATTAAACTAATTTCGAGAGGAGCATGTGCTTGATTGACTCAGCTGGCCCACATTAGCTAATCATGACACTTTGGTGTTTTCTGTAGTGAGCATTACGAAGCATTTTTCCTTGTTTGTTTTATCTTCTATTTTTGTTTTTCTGTCTCCCTCGACCATGTTATTACAGCCTCATCTCATGAAGAAACGTAACTATTTTACGTTTTGTCAGTTTAGCGGCTAATTCGTGGAAACTCATGAGTTCAGTCGAACGAAATTGTACGATTTCTAAAACGAGGTATGACACCAAACACCACCACTAAACCCAACCATCACTGGGGAATAAGGGTGTCAGGATCCTCCAAATTCTCGATTCGATTACATTTTTGATTCTGAAGGCACGATTCGATTCGATTTTCGATTATGAATAATTAATAAATTAATGACCAATTAATTATTTGTAGCCTACCGTTTAAACTACCTGCATAGTCTTTGATTTACCCATAAACAAATCATACAGTAAATGAATAAAGGCAAGTTACACACATAATTACCACCTGTCAATCACTTTTTCTAAGGGACTCGTGAATAGGCAGTGATCTGTGTCGTTATAATGGCGTCGGTAAAAAAGATGCACAACCAACAGGAACCAGCCAACAGTATCTGAGGTGTTCGCTAAAATGACAAAGTACAAGTGAGTGAAAGATTGAAGCAGTCCTCTGACTGCCTGGACCTGCTGTCTCGAGCGCATGGCTGTGTGTGCGTCTGTGTCTGTGTGGTCACGTGATGTGCATTTTCAGAGGTAGAGAGGAAGGAGGGCTGCTCAGAAATGCTACACGCCACTGTGGATGTCAAATCGTTGTCGTTCTAAAATGCCATTTAAAAACAAAGACAGTGTAAACAGGGCCTGAGTGTGTACTTTTCGCGAGCGGATTTGCAACGGGGGCGGGCGGAGGATCGCGATGCCGGTGTTGTCTATCGGACGAACCGTACGTAATACGTACATAGCAGAGCTTGCAAAACTGTGTTTTTTTTGTCGACAACACGAACGTTGTCAACATAACTCACTGGAAATCCAAAATGCTTACACACCGGCGACTTCATTGAAAGAGGAGAGGGTTTAAGTTCTGTCGACGGGTCTCCTGCTTCTGCAGTTTAACAAGCACTTCAACAAGCCTGTTTTTTCCTGCTTGGCAAGCCAGGCTGACGTGACATGGGGGCGTGGCAGCATCGACGATTCTATTTTTTGATTCGATAATCGAAATTGAACATAAATTTAGATCGATTTCGTTTAAAAATCGAAATCGTGACACCCCTACTGGGGAATGAGTAAATCGTCTTAAAATGTACGAATGAGATTTATTCGAATTGATATGCATTGGCAAGTAAATCAAAAAGTTACGAATTAAAGTGAAATACCGTCGATTACCTTTATACTACCGTTTGCTTCTGTACTACCTTGCCTGCCTGACTACTCATAAATTAAGCTGCATTAGGATCTGACCCCTGTCAACTGCTCTTCATTACATTTTTAAGAATTTTGTAATTAATTTGCCGTAACCACAATTTTAAATCTGTTAGTGCTTTCCTGCTCCAGTGATATTTTTAGCCCCAAACTGTAGTTGAATTGTATGTGCAGAAGAGGTGTGCAGTATTTATCGTCTACAATAATACTCAACAGCAATTACTGTTATAATCATATGCATTATTTTTTGTCTCAGAGTAACACTGTGGTGTTTCAATCCAGAACAAATATCACTGATAATGGATCACTGGCACATGAACAATCATCGAACAATGGTTTGTTCAAAGACTCACTTGCTTTCTCTCTAAATAAACCAGCTGTTTTAAATGGATCATTTGAATGCTTCAGTAAACTTGCTGCCACCTACTGGCAGTTGTACTTTCACATTTTCAATCCTGACAAGCCTGAGCAAGTCAAGACAAGCACGAAAACATACTCAGCAATATATTGTAGTTACCCTAAAATACACACAATCTGCAATTTACATTCCAAAGATTCTAGGTAGCTAATAGAAGCTGCACATACACTAATCTCTTGTGCAATGAACACAAGGAAACAATTAAAGAAAGACATGATGAGGTCTTTTTACTGAGTGCAAAGGCTGCTATCTGAAAACAGCGCTCAGCAGGGCAGCCAAGCATGCTGTCATAGGCAGGAAAAGCCCCACGTGTCACAACCGTGAATGTTTGTTCTGTTTTAATGCCTTGTTTGTTTGTTCACACCGGCAGAGTTAAATAAAGCTTTGGGCTTTCACCCCACACAAGGAGATGATTAACAACAGACAGGTCCATGCAAGCGGCGGAGGAAGGAAAAAAAATAATGATGCTGTGCGATTATAGGCATTAGCGTGCATGCAACATGACATTACATTACATTACATTTGTGATGGTTTAAAAACTACTATCGATATGATGGTATATTCCTGGTGAATGTATTACTGTATATCAAGATAAAATAAATGAAAATCATTTTTCAGGCAACAAATGTTGTAGGAATAACAATAAAATATATAACAATATTACTTGTGTGAGCTAACATCATCAAATTCCAACACATTGGTCAACTTGATGTCAAAATAAAATAATAATAATTAATTATTGGTGCACTTTTTTTCAGTTTCATGTCATTTTGACATCAAGGTAGTGTACATGCTCTATAGCGTATAGGGCTGGGTGATTTGGCAAAAATGCAATCTTGATAATTATTGTCCATTATGAACAATTATGATATATATTTCCATATAAGCTGTTAATGCTTCCAGCATTAAAAGAGTGTCCCAGCAATGACCGAAACTAAAAAAAATTAGAGGATTCATTAAATAACAATTTAAAATATTGCTTATTAATCTCAGAATTTTACAGAGTTCTGCTGTGTGATTGGCTCTTAGATCAACAGAGGAAAAGCGTCCAGAGCTTATCATCGTTATCGACATCAATATTATTGTGGTTTGAAATGATTTAGTTTATCGGCCCAGCCCTACTATAGGGATACTAAATCCAGTGTAAAATTGTAATTTGTAATTGAAGCTGATGAATAAACCTTTCTTACATTATAATACTTTTTGTGTCAATTTTTGGTGGTCAAAATGGCATTAATGTGTGATTAAATAAGATTTTGACTAATTAAGGTTCTGACATCAAACTGATTTGCACTTTAATGTGTTTTTGGACGTGTTTGTTGATGTCATTTTGACATCAAGATGCCAACTGAAAACCCTTCACTCATGTAAGCAACTCTTATTAACATTTTTTTCAGCTTAAAGTGCAAGTTAAAGGCTTAACTATAATTAACATTGTATAACCATGGTTTTTCCTGTACACAATCAATAATATAGCTTAATGGGGCTAAAAATATTGGCTTTAAAATGGTTTTAAATAAATAAAAACGTTTTTTTTATTCTAGCTGAAATAAAGCAAATAAGACTATCTTCAGAAGAAAAAATATTATCACACATACTGTGAAAAATTCATCAGGGAAATATAATGCATTATTCTTTGTCTCAAAGCCAGACGATGGTGTTTTCTGTAGTGAGCATTGCAAAACATTTTCCTGTGTTGTCTTACAGTGTTTTGACCCTTTGTTTGTTTTACTGTTTATGTTTAATTTGCCGCCTGCCTCAACCTCTTGCCTGTCAAACAGACATCAATGCTCTGGCATCAAATTGATTTGCACTTTTTTTTCACGTGTTTGTTGATGTCATTTTGACATCAAGAGGCCCACTGAAAGCCCTTCACTCATGTTAGCAACTCCTATTAACATTTTTTCATTCTTAAATTAGTAAAAAAAAAATAAAAACCTGCTTTTATTCCAGCCAAAATAAAACAAATAAAACTTTCTCCGGAAGAAAAAATATTACAGCAAAAACTGTGAAAAATTCCTTGCTCTGTTAAACATCATTTGGGAAATATTTTTAAAAGAAAAATAAATTCACAGGAAGGCTAATCATTTTGACTTCAACTGTATGTATGATTAATGAATCAAAAAGCATTGCAGCAAATTTATAACAACTGTTCTTTCACTTGGTTAACCTCAACTTCCTCCCCTTCCTCAACATTAACAAAAAATCAGCACTGTTCTCAGATCAGTAGTACCTAATGAAGTCCTCACAATAAGCCCAACCACTGGGCTTGTTTTGCAGAACATTAAAGTGACCTTCTATAGCTCAGAGGGGATTCTGGGTAGGCCTGGGTCCGAGGCGTGGGAATAAAGAACTGCTGTGAAGTCGCGACTTTAATTAACACATACCGCTAATATCTGATGATCCCCGCAACAACCAAAAGACTGACCCAACACAAAAGGTGCCTGAAACAATTAACCTCGAAGCAAAATAAATCACACAACAACAGAATAAAACAAAAAAAGAGTCCCAAACAAATACACAGCAATCACCTCTGCATAGTGTTACGCTGCTATGGCATCTAATCCTTTCATTCCTGATCACCTCGACGTGACAACAGGCAGCGCGCCATGAAAGAGAGCAGCAGCAGGCACGGATGCCATGGGGCGCAGGGCACAATCAAAGGCATTCTTGTTTTGATTGAGCAGGCAAGACCTCTGATTATATAAAAACACAGGTCATGTGTCCTTAAAACTCACCTCAGCCCACAAATGACTCTCTCAGATCTGCACCGGCTGCTTTGATTCTGATGTTATTCCTGCATTCCCGGCTAACAGGGAACTTTTTTTTTATTCTGTATAATGTTATGAAACATTGTTTCTGTAAAATTAAAGTGCTCTGTACTAAAAAATCTTGCTGATTTAAAGGTGCAGTATGTAAGTTTGGCACCCGGTGGATGAACTAGGTATTGCATTCCTGGATCAAAACAAACGCAAGCGCAGATTGCCAGATTGACATGAGCAATTAAAAAAAGGAATTAACATGAGCAAGTGACTATCAAGCCTACAGGTGTTCTATATGAAAGCAAAGGAGCTTTTTTTCTATCAAACACCTCGAACTGAAATATTAAAAACGGTTTCAATATCTTGCGAAAACTGACAATGATCATCTCATGTACACCTCATGTGCTTTATTCAGTGTTAAATACTAACAATAAGAGTTTGAATGCCATTTTACATGACATTTATTGCCATAATACTGAAAGCAGCAGCAGAAAATAAAAAATAACCATTTATTCATTGAAAATAAAATAAACCATTTGAAAATGAACTTTAGAACTGTGCCTTAGGGCCTTAGCCAACCCATATCAGTGACTCAGCGTACATTTAATATTGTTAAAGAGGTTTAATATATGTATTAATTAGATTATAAACCATATCATTTTGTTAGTGAGTGCATATTCTGTGCTTCTGAATGGCTGTATTTAAACAATCATGGTAACTCAGGGTGCTGAAATATAATTGGCTAAACTGGCATTGGGCGGGTTAAAAAAACCAAAACAAAGACAAATGTTCTGGCACATAACTCACATTTTCAAAGCAGAATATCTGACTTCAGCATTGTTTTTCAGATAAACAAGAATGTCCACTTAACATGTTTAATTAAATATTTACAAACATATAATGGTATCTTTATGCTTTAGAAGGGTCAAAAACTTAAAGCACTTTTCACGTATTGACTTGAATCAAATTAACTTTTTCACAATTTACTCAAATTAAACTCAATTTACATCAATCAAACTGACTAAAATATTAGGTATAACCTAAAAAATGTAATTGAAACCTGATTAACTTATTAAAATAAGTTGAAGCAACATAAAATATTTCTTGTGTTGACTTTGTCATATTTTTTTTTTACAGTGTACAAAAGCGATTAGTTACGTTACTAAAAAAAAAGGTTAATACACCGATTGTAACTTACTAAAGTCAACATTAACATTAGCTTTATTGTCAATTCTGCCACATGTACTGACATACAGAGAACTGAAATGATGTTACTCTTACATACTGGGTGCATTCAGATACATAATTGTATTCACTAATTTTTATAATTATGCACATAGTTAATTTGTGTAATGTTAAGAGAATTGGATTATTCATTTTATATAGTCAACCAATCACTTTAAAATCAATGTGTTTACTCACTTTAAGTAAAGTTAACTAATCAGCTTTACAGTATGTTATGGTGTGAAATGTGAAAGGTTCAATTAAGTCACTGTCTATAAAAACCTTCCAAGCATTCCTTCCTAGTATTCCTGCAGATAATGTAGGTCATTATTTTTAACAAATTAGCTAAATTCTGCCATTCTGTGGTCTTCACTGACAACTGTGACTCTTATGGCAAGAATGTAATCATTTCATGTCCATTTTCTGTGAAAAGTGATAAGGTTATATTAGAAAACAGGTTTTAAAAGGGGCAATTTCTGGTGAACTATTCCTAATAAGAAGGGTGACCATTGCATCATTTGTATAACAATTAAGGCTGCACAATACCTGGAAAATACTTAAAGTTTGGCTTGTCATCACTGACTTGATTTCATTTTATTGAATATGATGCATTGATTGTATTGTTCTGTAAGTGTGTATTGTACAGTACTTTTTGTTGTTGTTGTTGTGGTTGTTTTTTTTATATTGTTAAATTTGTCACAAATTTCTGCCATCTGATTGGTCAGACTTGGATAAACACCCTAACAACAATAAAATTAAAATGATAAATCAATCAAAAATAGTTTTAAGACTTGTTTTTACAAAGGACAGTAACTATAATACGTGTAATAATTATTTCTATGACAAAAGGAAAGTCCAAAACTGTAACAAGAAATTGTTGAGAACCAGAATCCATCAAAACTCATCTTAAGGAGACATTTGACAAAACCTGAGGGAACATTTATAAGAAAACTAAATTATGTGGAGTGTGGATGTAGTTATTGTTATAGCTATAATTATTAATGTGAACATGCAACTTATTTCTCCACAAATTAATATTAAACACTTTCTCCAAGCATATATTCAGGTAAACAATATGACAATAAATAAGAGAAATAGCATTGTGTAAGCAGTATTTAAACCCATTGCTCTATCAAATGCAATTAATTAGAACATTAAAAAAAAAATTTAAACACAAATATTATGCAGTGCAATATGTATGAGTGTTATCTCAATCTACAGTAGCTGTTATACTATTATAGCTGTATCTGAATCATAAATGTTTGACGCTAATCCCATAAGGCAATGTGTACGCAATACCTATGGACAAATGCTTGATAGATACATATTGATTGTACAAATGTTTAATAATCCATCCTGAACATCCTTGATGAACTGGCTAGATAGAAAACAACCGCTGTAGTGCTATTTCATTCACGGTAAACATGAATTGCACCACGTTTTACTTACACAATGCAAAAGCTGCATGATTATTAATTGATAAATTACGATCTCAATTCAAAGACGAACTTGATGTTATTCCTAAGTGAAAAAGATCAATTTTTGTCTATTAATAAACCATGACAAGTATGATCACTGCACACATTCTGATCTCCATATGAACCAGTGAGAACATGTATAATTATGCAACAGCTTTAACCTTCGGTAATTTCAACCACAGTATTGCTATTATATAACATTGCAAGTATTACAGATTTACTGAGATACAAGTTTATAATGCAAATATAAATAATGATGTGTTTGACAGCAAAGACAATAGAGTACACAACCTTTTGAAAGTAATTATGCTCTTTAAATAAATATTTCATTGATTACATCATCATACCAGTAGGTGGCGACAAGTATCCTAAATGTAATTGCTGTTGAATCATTCATTCAAGCGATTCGATCAAAAATGCTGATTCATCCAGTTCCAAAGGCCTTTGAATCATTCACTCAAGCGATTTGATCAAAAATGCTGATTCATCCAGTTCCAAAAGCCATTGAATAATTTATTCAAGTGATTTGATCAAAAATGCTGATTCGTCCAGTCCAAAAGCCATTGAATCATTCACTCAAGCGATTCGATCATAAATGCTGAGTCATCCAGTAGCAAAAGCCATTCAATCATTCACTCAAGCGATTCGATCATAAATGCTGATTCATCCAGTACCAAAAGCCATTGAATCATTCACTCAAGCGATTCGATCATAAATGCTGAGTCATCCAGTGGCAAAAGCCATTGAATCATTCACTCAAGCGATTCGATCATAAATGCTGATTCATCCAGTACCAAAAGCCATTGAATCATTAACTCAAGCAATTCGATCAAAAATGCTGATTCATCCAGTACCAAAAGCCATTGAACCATTTACACAAGCGATTCAATCAAAAATTCTGATTCTTCCAGTACCAAAAGCCATTGAATCATTCAGTCAAGCGATTCAATTAAAAATGCTGATTCATCCAGTACCAAAAGCCATTGAATCATTTACACAAGTGATTCAATCAAAAATTCTGATTCATCCAGTTCCAAAAGCCGTTGAATCATTCATTCGAATATATTCTTCTTACATAGGGATACAATTAACATTGAATCAGAACAATGTTATTCATTTCTGCCGAATCATGCAACTTTAGTTAAGCAGCTGTTTGTGTATCCATGATTTGGTGTCTATGTGCGCATGTTTTTAACAGTGCAAACTTGACTTTCAGACCACCAAGGCAGTAAAACTATGATCCTTTTTGAGCTTTATAATGCACATTCTCCCACAAATATTCAGCCTCTGTGTACTCTTTGTCTCAGCTATTTCTACCACAACAGACACACAAACACACACACATACACATCTCCCATGGGTTTTCTCCAGACAGTTCCTGTATTGCTCATCTGAGCACACAGAGTTAATACAGACAAACACACACATACACATACACACACAAATACTTATGGACCACTGCCATTTTCCCACACATGCTAAAGTGATTTGACATCCATCCACTGGGATCATCAGGAAGTTCCTTGTTTAACTAAACATGACTCTGAAATTCCCTCATTAAGGACCATGTTTCTTTCTATACTCTCAGTCACAGCAAAGAAAAATCACTAAGGAAGTCCTTAAATATGTTTCTTCAAAGCAGCAGTGAGTTTAGATGGCAGGAAAATGGATACCTTTGCTTAAAACCCAGATTTTGTTCCAAGGAAAATAACTCAAACAAGTGAGACAAAGTTGATACTAAAATAAAACACATCTGACATAAAAGAAGATGGTTTTAGCAATATGTGCACATCCAAAAAAAAGAAACAGTAAAACAAATAGAAATGAAAAGAAATTATAATAATAAATATATGAATTAATTGATTAACTAAAAATAATTACTTTAGTTGAGTCAATTATTTTTTACTTTTAGGCAAAACAATGTGGATACAAATTAGTACAAACAAATAAATAATAATAAATCAAATGTTTTCACCATACTTTTCCATAAATGGTTACCACATGGTTGAATGATGGATTTATGGATTGAAAACTGTTTGTTTTTGTAATAACAAGTTTAAATAAATGCAAACAATGCAAATGAGTTACTATAAGGTATGGGATGATGAGGTTTAGGTGATGCAGTGGTGCAGTAGGTAGTGCTGTCGCCTCACAGCAAGAAGGTCACTGGTTTGAGCCTTAGCTGGGTCAGTTGGCGTTTCTGTGAGGAGTTTGCATGTTCTCCCTGCATTTGCATGGATTTTCTCCGGGTGCTCCGGTTTCCCCCACAAGTCCCAAGACATGCGGTACAGGTCAATTGGGTAGGCTGAATTGTCTTTAGTGTATGAGTGTGAATGAGTGTGTATGGATGTTTCCCAGAGATGGGTTGCTGCTGAAAGGGCATCTGATGAGTAAAACATATGCTGGATAAGTTGGCGGTTCATTCCGCTGTGGCGACCCCGGATTAGCAAAGGGACTAAATCGAAAAGAAAATGAATGAATGATAAGGTTAAACGTATACTGCCATTTGGAAAAGTCAAGGTTTAAAAACAGTCAAAACATTTTTTATATCATTCCTACAGGGTATGTAAGATGTCTTTATTAAGTTTTTTGTTTTTGTTTTTTAGGACAACAGTATCTTCAGCAGAAAAAAAAAACAAATATGCCATTTTAAAATGTAAGGAAATCTGTGTTTTTGAAACTAATGAAGACAGCAGAAGTAAGTAGCTGTTTCAAACAAGAAATGCAAATTAAATGAAGGCGCAAAAAAATCGCATAAAAGATGTGCAAATAAAGCAGCGTTTCCATTGAATGAATCAAAGTGAACAAAATCATCACCTGCTGATTAACTGGTGCCAAATATCAACAGTAAAAACTAAATTTGCAGAGGTAGGAGTAGCTGCGTGAATCTTTTCTTTATTTAATAAATAACTTGCACTCCAGAAGACAAATGCTGACACGAAATGGACAAGTGGTTGTGTTTGAAGGTCTGAGATGCGGATCGCAGATGCTCTTGACAGTTCTGGGGGTAATTAATAATATAATAGCACTAATACTGAGATGGTTACAGCATTTTAGAACGACCAAAACAACATTTCAGATGTTTTACAATGTGGTCAACCACAGATTTGTCCATGCACACACATTTTTATCATTACATGGTGTCTTATAACAAAATCACATGACTTTTTTTTTAATGCACATACAATGCAATAATTTGTTTAGTAAAATTGTATAGAATTAAAGCAATTAAAAGAAAAACTTTGACTTTATTCAATTTCAGTCTTCACAAAACAAATCTATATATGTTTAACATTGCATGCATTGTCTTTCCTTTAGCTTTAAAAAAATAAAAATAAAAAAAATCACAGAATATACCATATAGCATTAAGTAAAAATGAGCCATTTGGTCTTAAAAGAAAATTTCAAGAAGCAGTTGGATTTCTGTACCTCTAAGCATCGGTAGGCAGCTGTGGCTATGGGTAAGATCCTAAAACCATAACAGAGTTTCCCATCAAACATTCAGCGGGATTTATTCTCTCAGTCTCCAAGAAAAGCCTGTTCCAGAGCTGCTCTTCTCCAGCGTAGACTTCAGTATGTTGCTCTTTCTCTGCACTTCAGCTCCTGACTGTAATGCTGATGTGCCAATCCCTCTTCACCCTCCCCTCGCCCCAACAGCTGGAGTATGTACAGTCTTCAGCCCCCGACCCCCACCTCACAGCTCAACATGTGAGAAAATCAACATGTGCTGCTACCTTCAGGGCGCCATCAATCACACACTCACATACACACACATGCACACAAGGACACACACACACAGCTGGAGATGCAAACTGTCCAAAAGCTAGTTCCCAGATTCAAATTCACACAGATATTTATTTTTACCTGGAAAGCAATTGTAGTTCAGTTCTCAGGGATTCTTTGGCTTAGTCCAAAAAATGGAAAATATATTTGGGCCTGGTCCCTTATTGTTAATATTTCAACTAAGAGAGAAAAAAAATATGTATATCATTTGATGTATATTGCAGGATGGAACTTACAGAACACTTCAATACACAATATAAAATATACTGTACTGAACATGAAATATGCCAAAAGACATTTACAATAATATAGATGTAATTACAATGTAATAGCAATGTAATTAAATTTTATAACCATGTGATTACAATGTTATAGCAATGTAATTACAAATTTAAAATCATGTAAATACAATGTTATAGCATTTTAATTACAAATTTATAACCATGTAATTACAATGTTATAGCAATGTTATTACTTATTAATTATAATGTAATGACGTAGTAATTACATTCAAACTAAAAGTTTGTTATTACATATGTACTGCGTATATTACATAAAAATACCGTACATGAAACATACAAAGAAACATTTAAGTTTATAACTATTATCTTTGATGTACTTGCAAAGCATTTAAATTACAAGTGTACTTGTCTATTTAAGTATATGATTGTAAAAACTAAATACTGTACATGCAAATTACAAAGAAACATTTACATTATCTTGGATGAAACTACAATGTAACAGTAATTTTACACAAGATAAAAGTTTGTAATTATATTACATCTCAGATGTAATTACAATTTTATAACAATGTAAAATGTTATTACATAGTAATTATAATGTAATCTCAAAGTAATTACATCGAAAAAAAGATTGTAATTACATATGTACTGTGCATATTTATGTATCAATACATATGTATGTGCTCTGTTTATGCTGACAATCATTCAATATCTTTATCTCATATGGATTAATTATGTCAAAGTTTGAGCACCTGCAGATCAGCTAATGGCATTTGAACCAGCCAATGAAGTATTGTAGGTATCGCCACTGTAGGACTTTGCTGTTTGTCTTAATTTGCTGTTTTATTTTTGACTTGCTCCTGAATTTACCCCTTCTATCTGTCTGTTACCTTCTTTATATGTGATGCAGAATTTCCATCCATACTTCAAGCATTGATCAACTTCAGTATTCTTCAATTTTCTAGTCTTATCTCAAGCCTTGACAATTAACTGAGAAACCACCAGTTTAGACTTCTCACAAAGTATTTTACAGTATTTTAAAAATACAAAAATACAAGACACTAAAGCATTTTGATGCAAAATAGTTAGCCATTTTTTTAAACAATATCAAATACAAACTACAAAATACTATTTTGTATTTAAAATACATAGTTGTAATACATGTACAATATCATAAATACTGTCTGTAGGGCAATACAAAATACAGTTTGTACGGTATAAAAACAATAAAACCCTATGTAATGTCCCCAATGTATGAGAGAGAGAGAGAGAGAGAGAGAGAGAGAGAGGGAGAGAGAGAGAGAGAGAGAGAGAGAGAGAGAGAGAGAGAGAGAGAGAGAGCAGAGGGTCAAGTGTGGTTTAAGTGGCGGTGGGCAAACCAGAATCCTCACACATTCCCTTCTGGAACAGGACGAGGCTGCACGTGTGTTTCTCTGTGTGTGTGTGTGATGGGAAGAGAGACAGCAGTGGCACATGGAGGAATGCAGGAGTCCTGTGGCACGAGAGAATCAGCAGCCAGAAGCAATCTATTAAACAGCAGGCTGCTTTTAGCAGACCACTTCAGTTTTTCTATTCATTTATTTTTTTTAGAAAAATTGTGAGCAATGCAAAATGTGCCATGCTGCTATGGTGATGCTCGGGCTGGGTCATATGCCTATTTTGGCTGAACTGCAATCTACAGTATATATCTCAATATTTTCCTTGTTAAACGTTTTATTTTTTAATTATAACTATAACTGCAACTATATTTTTTACAAAAGAACATGTACTTCAAGAACCCAACTTTTTCTGTTGACTATTAAAACTTGTTATTGATGACTGATGGTCAGTTGGATTTTTTCGTATGTGTTTGATGTAATTTTTAACACTAAAATTAGTATTTTAATTAGCGGTGTCAAAATTAATGGTTTCTTCGATGCACCACTATGTAGAGGTGAGGTATCGATTTATTAATAGATCATCTGCGGGTATTACATACTGACGTCACTGACATTGTCATCTCATATTATAATATATTTAAAAACGTTAATTCAAGAATTCTTGTGATGTGGAGAAAAAAATATAATTGTTTATGGCAAGCATCATCAATGCACCATGATGCACAGATAATATCGAACTGAACCGAATCAATGACATGATAATCGTAACCGAACAAACCCATGAGACCAGTGTAGGTTCACATTCCTAAAGTTTTAATACTAATTAAAAGATTTCCACAGATTTTTGAGCCTGGCTATTTATCTAAGTGTAAATATATATTTATTCAGTTTTAAAATTTATTTCAGTAATATTGTTGAATAATATGCAGATGGTTAGATGATTTATGTGCAATAGTTTGTAAAGTATTAATTTCTGTCTTTTAGTATGAGCAATTCCATGCAACTTTGCCATGAAAAATAGTTTTCTCCAAAATAGAGAAACCGTTTTTACATTTTTGTGTATGCATGTATTTTACAATACTTTAAGAATACACAAAAACATCTCTGTCAATGTTTTGAAACTATTATATTTGATTTACCAAAGTCACACAAGTGGCAATTTCACATCTGTCACATCCATAACAAAGCTTTTTCCTCATTAATGCAAAAATGTCAAATAAAGTAAATTCAATATTTTTTGTTCAATAGTAAATCAACTTTTATCCTTTTGATTAGCATCATGTCTTTCGGGTCGCTCAGTTTAATTCACAGAATTTCTACAAAGTATGCTGTTTACTGTAAACTCGCAGACTTTTTTGGACATATCCATATTGCATGTCTATTTTCCTCATTTAAAATCTAAAGAATGATTTCAGATTGATATTTTTCTGATCCCATAACTCTATGGTTAGTTGTTTTGGAAAATATAAATAGATGTTTCAATATAATGTTAACATACAATTTGTATGCGAGTTTACATTTTAAGATTTTACTGCAAATGTCACATCTATAACGCTGGAATTGCTCAGATAGTTTTTATGAGAGACTTCTTTTGTTTACTAAATGAGTGTTTGTAATTGGATTTTATGCATTTTTAACCTTAAATAAAAGTTCAAATGTATTATTATATTTTAATTTAATGCGTTACATTTTTAGTTATTAGACCCTCAAAATTATTCTGCGTAAATCTGCTGATTTGTTTAACAAAATTCTGCACAGAAGGAGCAAAAAATATCAGTGAATTCTGTCTGTCCCTGATTATTATAAAAAACATATCACTGAACTATTATGCTACTTTACCTTTCTGCCCAAACATTGGACAAACGAAACACATGAGCAATCACACAAATACATGTATTCATCCATCAGCCACTCATCCAGCAGCACAGATGTTTAGAACAAGTATTGTGCTGGATTATCATGCTTAGACTGAGATCTAGTCTAAATAAATAGTTTGAGGAGTTGTAATCCTTGCCTTATTAAACAACATTACTGAGTACAGTAATATTCTGTGTGACTGACATGTATGATCGTACATCTTTTACCCACAAGAGGGCAACAAAGAGCAAAGGAAAAATTTCAAGATGTCAATCCACTGAAGCGTCCACCAGGATGGCTCTTCAACACTAATTCTTACTAAAACAAATTTCATTACCTCAAATACAAACAAGCTGAATACTGAATCACCATAGTGTTTGATTAAATGTGTGTGCTGTTCACACAATTATTCAATTTATATGTAGAGTTGTCTTGATACTTCTACAATCCACTTTCCTGCTAAAAAATTCTGAACAATGCATTCATCCATTCTCCTTTGGCTTAGTCCCTTTATTCATCTGTGGTCACCACAGTGGAATGAACCGCCAACTTATCCAGCATATGTTGTAAACAGCGGATGCTCTTCCAGCTGCAACAAAGTACTAGGAAACATTCATACACACTCATTCACACACATACACTATGGACAATTTAGTTAATTCAATTCACCTACAGTATACCACATGTCGCCTGTGGGGAAACCCACGCCAACACGGGGAGAACATGCAAACTCCACACAGATATGCCAACTAACCCAGCCAGGACTCAAACCAGCAACCTTCTTGCTGTGAGGCGACTGTGCTAACCACTGAGCCACCGTGTCAGCCTTCAGAACAATGCACACGTTCTTATTAAAATAAACTGCCATTACCGCAAATACCAACAAACAAACAGTATACAGATGATCAACTATAGTGTTTGATTCATTTATATATGGACCAGTCTCAATATATCTACAATACACTTTCTAGATATAAATTCAGAACAATGCACTTGTCTGATTAATTCTCGCTTTAAACCTTCATAACATGAACCATAAGGGTGCTTTTATAAAATGTTAATTTGAAGAAATATATAATTTGAGTTTGAAAACAGGCTTGTTACATTATATTAATAGAATGTTTAACATTCCAAATTTATTGCCAAAAATGATGTCATACAATACAATAATGTCATAAACGCCCGGTGTTTTGTCGATTTGTCCTACCTTACATTTTGTAGTATAAATAGTATAAGTACTGTGTTCACACTGAAAACTCTAAAAATAATAAGTGCACTTTAAATACCCGGATAATGCACTCATTCAGCGTGTGTAATGATGGACACTTCACGCACTCAACGACCGCAGTTTTGCTTACGTAGCGGAAAGGGCGGAGCTATCGAATGCATATGTTGAATAACTTTATTTATTTTAGATCAGTGGTTCTCAAACTGTGGTACGTGTACTACTAGTGGTACGCAGGCTTCCTTCTAGTGGTACGCGGAGGAATGAAATATGTCATGTACATGCTTTACACATTTCAAAATTTATCAAAAATGATGTATATAATATGCCATATATTCCATATAGCCTATATTTCTGAAGTAATCTGCCACATTTTTTTAACTTTGCAGAGTTGTAGCTGCTTTACTGGGCCTACTACGCTACTGTATTTTAATACTGCTCATTTTGGTGGTACTTGGAGAGACAATTTATTTCTGAGGTGGTACTTGGTGAAAAAAGTTTGAGAACCACTGTTTTAGATGGTGAAAGCAAAATTCTTCTACAAGACTTTTTAGACTTTTAGAATTCTTTTAGATGGCGACCGTCAAACGTCATCAGAGAAACGGTTTGAATTTCCGCTAAGTAAAAAAACATTGGAGTGCCATTTGGGACGCCACTACATACATATACTATCCTGTTGAGTGTGTAAGTGCATAAGTACATAGTGCTTGAGTGCATAGTGTATAGTGTGCCATTTGGGACGCAGCTATTGTCCTACCTCCCATTCAAAAGGTAGGAAGCACATTTTAATGAAACAATATGCTACCCATCATTTTCTACCAGTGTAAATTTGAATGTGGAGTAGTGTGATATGAAGCTGGAATATTGCCCTAACCTACCTAATCCCTAACCCCAACCTCAGAATACAGTGTTGGTAGCATAATCTGATGGATGGGATAAAATGTCAGGCTCTATTTTTTATGACAATAATTTTTCAGGTTTTTGTCTAAATGTTAATTTTACTGTAAATGACTACAAAATGATATTTAAACAACCACTTTTAGTCAAACAAAAGGTATTCTTCAGGGTATAAAAACAAAGACAGTTCCCGCCTTGAGTGTGTCATTGTTTTGATAATGCTTAGCTGTATGAACAGGACAGGATTTATGTTGGATTAAGGGGCTGAACCGAATCACAGAAGTTCAGCCCTGATGTTCTGAATGTCGCTGATCAAACACACACATGCCACAGCATCTCTCATAATGAGTCACAAATGTACATATTCACCATCCAGGAATCCACACACAAGAGCTAAAAGAATGGGTTATACTCATTGATTGATGTATTTACATTCGTTTTTATTCTTTAGTTCGTGTAATACAATACAACAGGAAAGTTTGTGTTGAGAAATAACACATAGACCTAGTAATATGGAATATTTAATTATGTCTTCATACAGTCAGGAATCTTTAAGGCATGTGTTAGTGAGGACTGCTTTTAGGTAAAATAAGTTGGCAGGTTTGTACATCTGTCACAGCTTCGAACCCCAAATTCACCATATATCAATATATGGATTAATCATTTGACGCTTAGGTTAATATTAATTATATACAAATAAACAACTCATAAAGCTGATGCATTCAACCCCTTAGTTAGAATGAATTCAGGTTAATTTTGACCTGAGAAATGCTTACGTTTTGCAAACTAAAAATCTTTTATATATATATATAATTCCCCAAATTATCATCATTATTATTTAAAGGCACTTTACACTGTTGGATGACATGTATTTAGAAAAACCAAAGCAGTAGTTTGATAACACTGTGACTGAGCATGGAATCATGGGAGTTGTGGTCATAATATCTTGACACTCCTGTAGAAACCATGTTCATGGATGAGCTAAAGTATTCACCAATCAGTATCATAGTAGGTTTTTCTTCTTTGCTTTGACCTGGTTAATGAAACTAGGTTCTGCTTCATTTTCATTATCACTATCCCAACAGAGCAGAAGACAGGTCTTGCAAATGTGTAAACCCTTCCTCATTGTGTTGACACATTTCCCCCACCATTTTTAAAACATTTAACACATATGTCATTCAAGCAGTAAAAACTTCATTGTTTTAGCTATGGTAACCAAACAGAAACCATCTATTCCTAAACATTAGAAACTACCAAGATCAGAATGAATTCACTGAAGCACCGGTTTGACACTCCTTCACACAAATCTTCAATCAGCAATCAGTCTGCAAACATTAAAAATGGTGGAAGCTCTGTGTTGTTCTGTGCCAGCATGGATGGAGGAGCTCAATAGTGGCTATGTCCTATACTCCCAATAGATTTGATTGTATATTGGTTTACATGTGTTTTCTCTAATATTTACAGTATTTTATTACATTTGTTAGATTTTTTTACTAATTTTTAAAAATTACAAATTTGGCAAATTTGACAGCCCAAATAGAAAGACAACAAACGGCATTAGCAATAGGCTACAATGGCAAGCAATGGTGCACTGATTCACAGTGAGTTCTGTATTTTGTTGTCCACTGTGTAATGATTAATTGAAAGAGCTAATTTATTTGTTAGCAAGTTGTGTTGTTTGAAGGTGAAACTAGCTTTTGTTGCATATTTTAAATGTTTTGACACGGTATGTGCGTTTTGCAAGCAAAATGTGTCATTTTGACCATGAGTGCTGCTGTTTAGCCCTGTGTGTTAACTGTTTTGAAAATGTAAAGACGGCTGCATCAAAGCAATCAAGAAAAACTGTAAGAAACATTTATAATATTTTGTAACAGTAAACATGTCAGGCTAAATAATTTAAATAAATGATTGACTTCTGCTGTCTTCATTAGTTTAAAAAATGCAGATTTATTAACTTACTTTCTTTTCTGTGGATATACAGTAAGCCACTGCACTGTTTACGTATACAGTTGGTCTATAAGATGTTGGCTGCTGGAGATATTGTTGCCCTAAATAAATCAAATTAAATAGTCTTTTTGCCAATAAAACAACAACAACTTACTTATACCTTGAAACAGTATAACAATGTTAGTGGTTTTAAAACGGTGACTCTATCAAACCATTGTAAATTTTGAATCTACTGTAGTTATCTTCCCATGCCTAGTCACAATCCCATTTGTCTTTCTCTCTCTCTCCAATTTCCCTACTGTCCTGTCGCAATAAAGTCAAAATCGCCAAAAATAAATTTGACATTTTTTAAAAAAGAAATTAAATTGAAATCAAATACAAAGCTTGTGAATTAGGTTCAAAACATATTGAGAGTAACTGTGAAACAGAATCTAATCATAATTAATCAAGAGCTTGTGAATCAAATCTGAATGATATCTTAGATATTTATATATATATATATATATATATATATATATATATATATATATATATATATATATATATATATATATATATATATATATATATATATATATAATTTTAATTTTTTATTTATTTATTTTCTTTTTTAAGCTTTAGTAGGCTTTTATTTTAGATAAACAACGCATGATGTGCTACCACTTCCTATGTAAATATATAATGTTACATATAAATGCATAAAACATTAAAAATACCATTAAATGTTTATAAACATTTCAATAATTTTAACTATGCGTGTCTTTTACTTGTAGTTACCGATAATAATGTTACTAATATGATTAGTCTTGTTAAAATCTCAAGACTGTAATTAGACTATAAAAAGAACTTTCAATCAGGCATTAAACACAGAAGACCCATTGGGGTTCTCCTAAGCGGACTTGATTGCAGGGTGGACTCAATTTCTTACCACACCAGCACAGTACCTGGATGGGAGACCGCATGGGAACACTAGGTTGCTGCCGGACGTG
Source organism: Danio rerio (assembly GCF_052040795.2). Taxonomy (NCBI): domain Eukaryota; kingdom Metazoa; phylum Chordata; class Actinopteri; order Cypriniformes; family Danionidae; genus Danio; species Danio rerio. The sequence goes on along the minus strand of NC_141030.1, from coordinate 38,010,060 downwards.
GTGTTAGTGTGGCAAGCAGGGAGCACTCAACCTGCGGTCTTTGGGGGTCCCCCAGTAAAATGATGGGGACTCTATACTGCTCATTGAGTGCTGTCTTTCGGATGACTCTCTGTGGTTGTTAAAAATCCCAGGATGTCCTTTGAAAAAAAGTAGGGGTTTAACCACTGGCCTCTGTCCATCAAGGCCTCCTTACCATCCTCATATATTAACTGGCTTCATTACAGTGTGTTGTGCGGTATGGTGCAATGTGGCTGTCGTTGTGTCATCCAGGTTGATTCTGCACACTGGGGGTGGATGAGGAGATTCCCCCCCAAAAAAATGTAAAGCGATTTGAGTGTCTAGAAAAGCGCTATATAAATGTAAGGAATTATTATTTTAGCGAAGACAATGGTTACAGGTTTTCAGATTTCAACATACTGTATTTGCTTTTGTGTTTAACTGGAAAAACAAGACTCAAAGTTTTGTAACCACTAGAGCGTGAGTAAATCTTTATTTTTAGGTCAACAATCCCTTTAAATTTGAATATGTGTATCAAATCATAATGAGAACTTGATCTAAATAAAGAGTTGTAAATATGGAGAGCTAGCAAACCATAGACAAAACTCATGAGTAGGAATTCAAAATATTTTAACCTCTCTCTGAATAAAACCCCCTCCACAGAGACATTTATGGCACATTAAGTGCAAATAAATACAAAAGACCCATATTCAAGTAAACTCAAACTAAGTTAATCATACTTTGGCCTTAAGCGTTCACTTCACATTTAGCTCAAAGCTCTTGCAGTGGCAGACCTGCTTTATCAAAATGCTGTGCATGACAGGCACCGGGCCCAGTTTTTGATGGAATGGGGTATTCTTGGAGCTGATTCGCGGTACAGCTGCTAACACTTAGTCTGCAGTCAGGCAAAAGAAGGTCAGATAATGATTTGAGACACAGGCAAAGAGAGAAACTACCTCTTAACAGCTGAAACGTCTGCAGTGTTTGTGTCTCACCTTTTAAAAAATAAAAATAAAAGTCCCAGCTGTGTCAGAGCAGTGGGGGTCAAAGCATCCTAAGAGAGTGAATTAGGGCTACACAAAATATCATTTCAGGATCAATATCGCAATGTGCGAATTTGCAATAGTCACATCGCAGGATCTTCAACATCAAGTTGGGATTATAATGACTGAGGAACAACCGCTCAGAGCACATGACTTGATTGCAAAGTTTAACCCCAATTTAATAGTGTGAAATAATTTTATTTTGATAATTTATACATTAGTATTTCAATTCTCTAGCTGTAAAAAATAAGAACTGTTTCTGGAAATTCTGAACCTAGGAGAAAAATAACGGAGTAAACAGATGACTATGGCTCCCTTACTGTATACCATAGGCAAGTTTGAGTAAAGCTCAGAGTATTCTGTCAGATGAATCCCATCCTATGCACCACAAGTTTTATCTTCTCCCTTCTGGTATTCGATACAGAACTCCTATTAGTAAAACAAAATTTTATTAATTCCCTCAGCTGTAAAGTGTTTAAATTTAGGGTAGATTTGTATTGTACAATGTGTTTTTCTGTAATATGTTTAACATGCTTGTATGCTGCAACCAAATTGCCTTCGGGAAATGAATAAAGACTAACTAACTGACTGACTAACTAACTAACCAACTAACATGTGCTGTTATTTAACATTTGATAGTCAAGGTAAGGCAAGTTAATTTATATAGCACACTTCATACACAGTGGCAATTCAAAGTGCTTTACATAAACCAAACTGAAAGAGACAAGTATCAGAAAATAAAAACAAAGAATAAAAGTAATTAAAAACAGATAGAAGCAGATTAAAATGTGTTAAACGGGTTATAAAAGAATGTAAGAAAAAATAAAGACACAATAGTGCAATCTATGGGACGTAGCACAGTGCTCATTCAGTAAAGGCACAGCTTAACAGATGTGTTTTCAGCCTTAATTTGAATGCGCCCCGTGTTGGAGCACATCTGATCATTTCTGGAAGCTGATTCCAGCAGTTGGGGTGTATACAGTAGCTGAAGGCGGATTCACCCTGCTTTGACTGAACTCTTGGAATTTCCAATTTATCTGATCCTAAAGATGAGTGATCTGTTAAGTTTGTATTCAGTGAACATATCTGTAATGTATTGAGGTCCTAGGCCATTTAGTGATTTATAGACAAGTAGTAATAGTTTAAAATCTATCCTGAATGTAACTGGGAGCCAGTGTAAAGACCTGAGGACAGGTGTGATGTGTTCTGATTTTCTGGGTCTGGTCAAAATCCTGGCCGCAGCATTCTGGATGAGCTGCAACTGTCTTTTCCGGAAGGCCAGTGAGGAGTCCATTACAGTCGTCCACCCAGTCATCCACCCTGCTGCTGATAAAAGCATGAACTCGTCTTCACTGAAAACAAAGCATCTAATTCATGCAACGTTTTTGAGATGATAGTATGCTGATTTAGAAACTGCTTTGACATGACTACTAAAACTCAGATCTGACTCCAGAGTCACACCAAGATTATTGACCCTATTTTTTGTTGCTTGACCTTTAGTGCCAAGGTACGCATTCACCTTGAGAACCTCATCTCTGTTTCCAAATGCAATGACTTCAGTTTTCTCTTTGTTTAACTGAAAAAGGTTTTGGCACATCCAACTTTTAATATCCTTAATGCATTGGCAGAGGGTGTCAATGGGGCTGTATTCGATAGGCAGTAAGGCTAAGTAGATCTGAGTGTCATCAGCATAGCTGTGGTAGAAAATTTGGTTCTTTCTCATTATTTGGCTCAGAGGGAGCATGTAAAGGTTGAACAGGAGAGGTGCCAGAATTGAGCCTTGTGGGACTCCACATGTCATGGGTGTCCACCTCGACCTATGGTCACCTATACTGACATAGTAACCTCTTCTTTCAAGGTAAGATCTGAACCAATTGAGGACTGTCCCAGACAGCTTAACAGCCATATCACCCTGCAGCCCAAGACCGGTTACTCACTGAAGCTAAGCAGGGCTGAGCCTGGTCAGTACGTGGATGGAAGAACACATGGGAAAAAACTAGGTTGCTGTTGGAAATGGTGTAGAGAGGCCAGCAGAGGGCGCTCAACCTGTGGTCTGTGTGAGTCATAATGCCCTGTTAAAAGTGAAGGGGACATTACACTGTCAGTGGGTGCCATCTTTCGGATGAGATGCTAAACCGAGGTCCTGACTCTCTGTGGTCATTAAAAATCTCATGGCACTTCTCGTGAAAGAGCAGGGGTGTAACCCCGGTGTCCCAGCCAAAGTCCATCTACCGGCCCTAACGATCATGGTCTCCCAATCATCCCCATCCACCTAATTGGCTCTATAACTGTCTCTCACCAATAGCTGGTATGTGGTGAGCGCACTGGCGCCATTGTCCTGTGGCAGCCGTCGCATCATCCAAGTGGATGCTGCACACTGCTGGTGTGAAGAGACTCTCCTCATGATTGTGAAGCGTATTGGGTGTATGGCCATACACAATAAATGTGCTATATAAATACACATTACATTACAACCCAGTTTTCCAGCCCTGTCAAATGCAGCACTGAATTTCTGTACCTCAATGATGTCAAACTCCACCAAAAACCATAAAGCGATAGTTATTTCATAAGTTTTTTATTATTGTTCTTTTGTTTTTATCCGTGCTTTAGTTTGTTGATTTGATGTATTTTCGGTCATTTTGTATATTTTATGCACATACAATATCCTAGTCAAAGTCAAACTTCCAATCAAAGTAATTGGTGAACTCTATCCAAATAGAGTTAATAAAGTTACTTTGTGAAATTGTATTTATATCACAATATAAAAATGTCAATTTTTTTCCAATATCGTAGTGTAAATGTGAAAAATGTTAAATCGTTATTATTCTACAGCTGCACAGATGGAGGTGAATATATCCTGCAGCATGATATGCATTCACATGCCACAGTCGTGACTGGACAAGTCAGACAAGCGATTTCCAGCCACCGAGACCTCTGCAAGCCAAATGACAGATTCACTGGCATGCAATCCAAACATTCCTGCTGCCGTGTGAGAGAGAAAGTGTGTGTGTGTGTGAGCAGATTCCAACCAAAACTAAAGCTGCCACAGCGCAATTCTACTAACCACCAAAGCATTTCACTGTCAAAGCAAAGCTAAACACCAGTAGTAATACTATTATAAACATATCTAATGATTCACATTTGCACGTTTATATAGGCTTCTCATCTTGCTAATGTGCAAGCAAACCAAAACAAACTGTCCAGTCAGACCTCCAAGTACGCAATACAGTGGCGTTAACCTTTAGAAAACAAGTACAAACACTCGTCATGTGCCGTGCCATCACACGCTTGAAGTATAAATGGGGTTATTCATTAATAATTCTGTGGATTTGTGGATAGTGCTTTGGATTTGGCCGGGCTGTTCTCTAATGCTATAAACACAAAGACTCTTTACATCTCGAAAACACAAGCAAACTTTGTCTTGTAGCTTGTATTGCCGTTGAAATCTGATAAGAACGTCAAAAGCTGAGAGCAAAGTGCTTCAAATTCACGTAAACATGATTCAAAAGTCTCTGTAGCGCAGAATAATCCATCTGTTTGATTTCAAGGTGTCACTGACATTTTAAAGGCGAATTAATAATGCACAAGCACTTGCCTAATCACAATTATATCTCCAATAAACGGAGTTTCTGCAAACAAAGATGCAAATAATCTTACAAGACTTTCAGAAAACTCAACATCACAAGATCTCAAGAAAAAGTTAATGTTTCTGAAGGAATGTTTCTCATTATCTTCTCCAATACGCTCCAAATCAAGAATTATTTTACTTTTTCCAAGAAATTTTACAAGGTGTCAACATTTGAAGTGAATCAAAACCATTAAAGTTGTCCCAAAACTATTAACAGTACTAAAACAACACCCATTTTTGTCTTTTAAAATGACGATTTTAAAATGTAGATGAAAAATAACCTTAATACAAAGAAAGACTAGTCTAAACTGCTACCCAGAATGCCTCGCATACCTTGGGATATCTTCTTCAGCAGCTGCTGTCTTGCAATAATTCGGGCCAGGCGTAGCCCAGACCGCCTGTGGTGGCTGTCCAGTCTGAGGTATATATCTTGAGTCTCTGGAGTCATGCTTCCCAAGCACTTGCTGTCAACAGACTCATCTGAGAGATCAGCCAACACTTCGTCCATCTCTCCAATGTCCGCAGGTACAGAGACGCTCAAAACCGCTTTCCTCAAATGCATCATTTGGTCACACATTCACACTGAAATACACCAAAAAGTGTACCTATTTTATCATATACCTACTTAACACTGACAAGCATAAAGAGCCAAACGCACCTAGGCATGAAGTTAGTTCTGATCTGAGTGCACACTTTCATCTGCACCACCCACTTAATGGTCATGTGACCGCAAGAGGAGCCAATAGGATTGGGAGGGTAGAACGAACCTGCCAGCCAACTGAAAATCAGCCAAAATCCTGCTTCAGAGTGAGTTTAGAGGGTGTTTTTCAAGCATAGTCTGGGTCTGTGTGCATGCGTGGATGTTTCAGCCAAAGAAAAGAAAATGAATAGCGCACCTTGGGGGAAAAAACAACATACCTTGTGCAAGAAATCTTAGTCACAACGAAAGAGTAAAAGTGATCTGCAGTGATTAGATAAGGAGAAATAACGGCAGCCAGAAAGCATTGCAATATCCTCAGAGGTTTGAGTGCATCTTTATACAGAATATCTGACATCTGGTAAATATTTTTAAATGAAATCTACAGGATCCGCAGCTGTTACAACCGGTTATTAGAAATGTTTCAATTGTTCCTCCAATATTTATATATATATACACAGTTGAAGTCAGAACTATTAGCCCCCCTGAATTGTTAGGCCCCTATTTATTTTTCCCCCAATTTCTGTTTAACAAAGAGAAGATTTTTTTCAACACATTTCTAAACATAATAGTTTTAATAACTCATCTATCATAACTGATTTATTTTACTTTACCATGATGACAGTACAAAATATTTTACTAGATATTTTTCAAGACACATCTATACAGCTTAAAATGACATTTAAAGGAGTAACTAGGTTAAATAGGGTAGCTAGGCAGGTTAGGATAATTAGGCAAGTTATTTTATATTGATGGTTTGTTCTGTAGACCAGTGGTTCTCAAACTGTGGTACGTGTACTACTAGTGGTAAGCAGGCGTCATTCTAGTGGTACGTGGAGGAATGAAATATATCATGTACATGCTACACATATTTCAAAATTTATCAAAAATGATGTATATAATATGCCATATATGACATATAGCCTATATTTCTGAGGTAATCTGCCTCGTTTTTTTAATTGTGCAGGGTTGTAGCTGCTTTACTGGGCCTACTACGCTACTGTATTTCAATATTGCTCATTTTGGTGGTTCTTGGAGAGGCTATTTTTTTCTGAGGTGGTACTTGATGAAAAAAGTTTGAGACCCACACGGCGCTAATAATTTTGTCCTTAAAATGGTGTTCAAAAAATTAATAACGGATTTTATTCTAGCTGAAATAAATAAGACTTTCTCCAAAGGAAAAAATATTATTAGACATACTGTGAACATTTCATTGCTTTGTTAACATCAATTTAAAATATTAAAATTAAAACTAAAAACTCAAAGGGGGGCTAAAAATTCTTACTTTAACTGTATATACGATTGAAGTTAGAATTATTAGCCCCGTTTATTTATATATTTTTACATATTTCCCAAATTATGTTTAACAGAGCAAAGAAATTTTCACAGAAAGTCTGATAATATTTTTTCTTCTGGAGAAAGTCTTATTTGTTTTATTTCGGCTAGAAAAAAGCAGTTTTAAACACCATTTTAAGGACAAAATTATTAGCCCCTTTAAACTATAAATTTTTTCGATAGACTATAGAACAAATTATCATTATACAACAACTTTCCTATACCATAACCTGTCTAGTTAACCTAATTAACCTAGTTAAGCCTTTAAATGTCACTTCAAGCTGTATAGAAATGTCCTGAAAATATCTAGTCAAATATTATTTACTGTCATCATGGCAAAGATAAAATAAATCAGTTATTAGAAATGAGCTATTAAAACTATTATGTTGAGAAATCTTTGCACCGGGTGCATAATAGGCCCTCAGAGTTGATTGAACTAGTAGAATTTGGTGGTTCTGAAACCAAAAATGTCAAATGTTCCCAAATCTCATTCATTCCTTTTCCTTCGGCTTATTTATCAGGGGTCACCACAGTGGAATGGGCCGCCAACTAATCAAGCATGTTTTACGCAGCAGATACCCTTCCAGGTGTAACCCAGTACTGGGAAAAAACCCATAAACACCCATACATGCAAACTCCTCACAGAAAAGCCAACTGACCCAGACGGGACTCGAAGCACTGATCATTTTAAGTGTTTGATTCAATATGTTCCATTTTCTTCATTAGTCTGACTAATTTAAGCATATATGAATAATGATATTAAAGTGTTATTGGCTTGCTTTAAGGTTGAAAAAGAAAAGACCTTGTTTTCATAAACTCCACACTGAGAAGACAAGGTATTACATGAAGTTTGGAGAAGTCAGCAGTTCCAGACCTGGCCCAGTGCTTCACCTGTACTGTATGAGTTATCAAAAACACAAACTCTAAGAGAAAAAAGGAAAACCTCCTAAAACAGCAGATTTTTTATAATTCAGGTCAACAGTTAAGACATACAAAACTGGAATCAGCTACATATTGTAAACATTAAAGCAGATTTTCTCCATGTTGAATCCTTGAAACGTGCACTGACAAGCCTAAAGAGATGCTGTCAAAGCATCTCTGAGTGAGAACCTGACAATGGTTGCCACCTGGTGGTCATGAAGTGCAAAAAGTTTCTGAAAAGCCATTCATAATTTATTCAGTTCAACTAAGGACTTCCTTTTGGGCTACATAATTCTGCAGAACTCAGTCCAGTCAAGACACCCACATAAGGGTCCTGCCAAAACTACCTAAACATGAACTTGAGCCATGAAAACCATGCAGCCCATTTCATTACGGGCATTCACTTATGAGCTAAATTCGGCACGGGTCACCCGGAGGTGAGTTGTTCATGGTCTATATCGGGGGGGACACTGCTTACAGTAATCCCTCATGTTTTATCAGTAACAAGAGTCTACAGGCTCAAAACCCACAACAAAGCTACCAAACACCGTGATTTTAATGTATACATTGTTGTATGCAATGTTTAACCAGAAGGTCTTGAATGCTAAGGCAGAATCGAATCCTTGGGTTTTAGAGAAAAATGAGGTTAGTGGGTTGAAGGAGAAAGAGGAGTGTCTATACCACAGTGAGTCCAGATTGCTTTTAAATGAACTTTTCCTGTCATTTCCTCACTTAAAGCCACAGAGGAATAAGCAGAGGCCTGCCATTCATGTAATATGGGCTCTATTTTACTAGAATTACTTTATTCCCCATGGTGGAAAACCAACGGAAGCTTCCAAACATTTGACATCTCTAAAATACTAAATTATACACAAAACCAAGTTAAAATGCAATTAAAAAGCATCCTTAATATGCATTACATGAATGTACTCTAGACATGAATGTTAGTCATGAAATGTTCTTGTTAAGGCAGTAGTTATTAATGCTGTAATGTTTGCAAATTATTTCACTTCAGAAGACCTATATCTACCTTCAGGAGCCACAAAGATTCATTTTAATGGATCAGCAAGAACCATTTCCACTAAAAACCTTCTGGAATGTTCTATACTAAAGAGGAAAAGTTAACCATTTTTTATTTTTGGGTAAATTGTAAACAACTTAGTAGGCTCTGTTCAAAATCTTAAAAGGCATAGTTCACCCAACACTGAAAATTCTGAAAACCTGTCACCACTGACTTAGTGTTTGTTTTTATTACTCAGCGTTTCTGCAGGTTTCACCATGTCAAATTTAAGACTTTTCAAAACCATTAGGAATGAAATTTCAGACTTATACAGAGTTAAAATCTAAAAAATTTGGGGGGAAATGCTTGGCCAGTTGAAAAGATTTTTAACAGTCCCTAAGAAATCTATTTTTGTTATTTCTTGGCACATTTTAAATAAGATGTCAAAACAAGCAAACTCTGGTTGCAGACATGGACTTAAAACAATTGAGTTAATATATTTCACTTTTGTTAAAGGTTTTATTGAGATGTATTGTTGGTGATTGAATGAGTGTTGACCTGATTGAAAAATTAAGACCTGTTTAAGGTGATTTAAAACCTACAAGCAGGGTGCAAATTATACATTGACAATCGGGGGTTTGGTAGTCAAGACTTTCAGTTATGTTTGGTAATATGCCTTAGTCAACCAAAGTTATATATTTCATTCAATTACATCAAATTTATTTATTAAACTTTAAGGGATATTGAGTGGTCCTCAATGACATTTTTGATATTAAATAAACAATGACAGGTTTGCATTCCTGCAATCTTTCATGTGCGAGCAAGTGTATAATAAAATATAAGTGATGCATCTAGTTTTATAGACAACTATAGTACAAACCCCTATTTTACAAGAAACATTTTCTGTGAACACTGTCTTTGCCAGCTAAATTAATATTTGTGGCGCAAACATGCATTCACAATGGTATGAACCATTATAGGAGTGGTCATATGCATATTTACTATTACTTTAGCTAGTAATTTAATTATATTTATCTCTTACTTTAATTAGTAATATTATTTAAGATACAGATCAGAGAAAACTATTTCTCAACTATTAAAGGGCAGACCCAACCCCCTCATAGCCCCACCACCCACCCACCTACCTCATTTCGATGTTCTTCAGGGGGGACCAAGCGATAATTAGAGCCCCCCAAACACTGCCTCCAAGACAATATTTCCGTGATTTAGGAGTTTTAATGGCTTAAAATTTAGTTTCTTAAATTTTTAAAACCCCATGTGGACACCAAATATGAAAATCAATGGTTTTATATATATATATATATATATATATATATATATATATATATATATATATATATATATATACTTTTTTAAAATCTCCTTTTTGTGTTCAACAGAGGTTAGGAAACATTTCAAAGTGTGTAAATAGTGAGTAAATGAACTAAGCTGAAAAAGCTTCTCGACTTAAACATCCTACACTTTCTTGAACAGATAAACCACTCTCCAGTGAAGGACAATATCATGTCTACAAAACGAGAGATATTTTAAAGGAGCTACAAACATATTGATCTGACAATAACAACTCAATAACATTACTAACAAGCTCAACAACAGCAAAGAACACCACCTTGGAAGAAACCAAAACACTGAAACTCCATACACAGAAAAACCTTCCAATGTACCACTTTTGAGTTGGTTATTTAAAATTAGTGACATGCTAGTAGTGTCCATTTCATTTTTTACAGGAATGCAGTGCATTTTATCGAGTTGAAAGGCAGCAGACATCAGCTAATGACATTACAGCAAAACTGCGGCTTCACTCGCGCACAACAGACCGCCGGAGCGCAATGTCAATGTTGATTTTGATTATTTATAGGCACCAAACGCATTCATCACATGCACGCTTAGATCATTCTCCCCAGTCAAAAAGCCACAAAATGACCATGACCTAATAACTTGACCTTCTCCAGACTCATGTGACAGAAGGTCCATCATTAATGCATGATGATGCGCTGTTGTTTATTTGAAAAAGTTGATTGGCGTCCTGTCACTGACCTGCCAGCCGCTTCTCCCGTATGTTTCTCCATAGTAAATCCCAAGCTTTCGACGTGGAGTCGCGCAGCTGCTCGCTGATGGACCGCCGGAGCTGCAGTTTGCTGGACTTGCGCCTGGTCGTCATTGTGAACGGTGACACATATCAGCGCCGCGCCTCGGACCGCCCGCTCTCCGTGGTCCGCCGCTCTCCTCGGCCGGGTGGCTGCTGCTGGGACGCGCTCCGGTGCCGCAGTTTTCGTCACTCCGCCGGGTCTGCGGCGCTGCGTCACCTTGCAGCAGGAGAACGAACGGAGAAGCGTGTTTATATTTCGCTCCGGGACGAGAGAGATTCAGACGCAGAATCCACCGGGGTGAGCCTCATGCTCTCTGAGGTTTTCCCGCGTCTCTAATCAGCGCGACGTGACAGCGAGAACAGCTGTGTGAAGTTTCCAGCACCAATGCAATGCAGAGGCGCACGACTCTCTCTCTCTCTCTCTCTCTGTGTGTGTGTGTGTGCGTGTGTGTGTGTGTGTGTGCGTGTGTGTGTGTGTGTGTGTGTGTGTGCTTCAACTTGATGGGAACATACAGTACTGACACTGGATCTTTTCTTTCAATGCAGATGCTCTTTTAAATTAATATTACCAAAAAACTTATAATAATAATAAAATATAAATCAAATATATGGATAAAAAAATTAAGCAGATCAATAATGGGACTATATGAGATTTTGCTTTGACCGCTTTTTTATTTTTATTTAATATGACTGTAATAAAAAAATGGGACCTAGGGGAGAGCGGGGCTCAAAGTAACACATTTTTCATTTTGGTCAAATAATGAACAAAATAATGGCAAACCATATTTTTTTTACCAATAACACACAAGCCTCTCCTACATGAGCACTGGAATTATGATTGCTGGACCTGTGGTTTCTGTGAGGTATTGCCAAAAATGCCAGGAGTAAAATTGTTACTATTTACCCCTGTAACAGACAGAGGGTTAGTTGTAACATGCTTATAAAGGCAGATTTCACACAATTTAAATACAGTTTACTTCAAAAAGTAGCTTTATTTGCGCAGTACTTTGCTCATTTCTTTTTTATTCTACATAGCACAGTGTGTTTATTTATTTATTTATTTGTTTGTTTGTTTGTTTATTGGATAAACACATTTGGATCTATTTGCATTATTATCAATTTTTCCATTGTTATACAATGCATTTATGTGCATTATTTCATAATTTTTTTGCTATTAAAACATTATTTTAACAAAAAATATTGACTGTAATAAAAATACTTTTATGCTGCAAAAATGTTTTCTCCTGTGTTTCTCATCCAAATTTCACCAAAAATGTTCAATAATTGGCAGGAAGACGTCTGCCGACACTGTGGTGAAAACCTCAAAAGCATGCCATGGTTAACCCAGAGCAAATAAAAAACACAAATGTGCGCACATTTTAAACATTTCGAAGGCAGGTGCTTGAACAAAGATAAACATTGTAGCAAAAGATCAAAAGCAAACCGGCACACTGCCACTATAGCTCTCAAAAGCTTTTAATAGAACTACTTATATTACTACGGTTATACCAGCTTTTAGTTGGTCAATGGGGCGGTCTATTTCAGATCCTCAAATAGCAACATGCCAACAATGCGCCTTAACACACCTCCTTTTTAGACCAGAACACCCATGTGCAAATGGGTTTGCTATTTAAACAACGTTGCGCAAAACATGAAAATTACAGTTGCGCTGGTCTGAAAATAGCAACAAATCGCACCATACACGTCTTGCACATTATTGCGCCGGGTGTATGATAGGGCCCATTGACATATAAAATTGTATTAACTGTTATGTAACTTTATCTTGTGACTAATTAATCAAACATCAGTCTCATAATCCTTCAGAAATTATTCTAATATGCTGATGTGGTGCTCAAGAAAAAACTGGTGCTCAGTTTTTTATTAACGTTTTATTATTAAATACATTGAAACCAGCTGTGCTGCTCAATGTTTTTGTGAAAACCAAGATGCATTTTTGTGTCAGGACTCTCTGATAAATAAAGTTTAAAAGGACAGCATTCACATTTGATGCATGTTAAATAAAAGTTTATATTTCTTTAAAAAAACATACTGATATTCAGATGTTTCTGCAATAAAACACGTATTTGATCATTATCACTACCTGTGTTCATGGTAAATAATGTATATAAATAATGTAATAATATGTTTGCAGTGGTGATTATTTAATAAATAAAAAAATGAACATAAAAATATACTTCTATGGGCAAAATACTGACCCCAGATTATAGTTTTGCTCTATTAATGTGAGAAATGTTACATGCAAATGTTTATTATTTAGGATTAGAGGCCACTTATGGTTGCTGAGGCTGGAAAAATATTATTCAATATAATATTATTTTTGAATTACAGCAGGTCACCCCTGCTGGACATTACTTATACAAACTTATGTCAACTATCCAGTTACACTTGAAGTCAATTCATAAGCCCTGTCTTTCTTTAGTGTTCACACACACATTCCAGTGTCTGTGGGTGTCAGGCGTTACACTGGCTCAGCTCTCAGATGGGGGTGTTTCAGTTTTGCGTTGGAGATTTATGTCAGTAGGTTACAGCGGTGACATGACCGGCGTGAGGTGTGGCGAGAAAGGGAAAGACAGAAACATAGAGGTAAACACTCAGTCCAATCAACACTTTCATCCTGAGTGAGTTGCAGTTACACCGGATGCACCGCTGTAACAGAGCCTGGAACGTTCTCAACACATAAACTGAGGGGAAAAGTTTGTTACCGCAACTGAAACCTCAAAATAAAACGCTGAAGTAACCCTATATGCAAGACGGCGGCGCAGGAGCCAGTCTGGCGCTGAAAGGGTCTAGCATTTCAAGAACCGTTAACATTTCTATATACATCCCTTGTGAGCTGATTTATGTTTCACACACTTCAGAAGGACAGGGACATTCATTAAGGCCTCAATATGTAGACTTGCGTGATTAATCATTAAATCATTAATACATTTCTGAGAAAAAGTGCTTGGGCGGCATCTCTTTTATTCACTAACTGTGCTCCAAAAATTTGAAACCGTCTTCCAAATGCAGTGAAAGAGTATATATAAATAATACAGTAATCCAGAAACTCAAGAGATTCATTATAAACAGAGAATCAACCAGTAATGAAACAACTGAAGTGTGAGTGAGTCTCTGAGTCATTTGTTCAAGAGATTCATTATAAACACAGAATCATCCAGTAATGAAACAACTAAAGTCTCAGTGAGTCTCTGAATCATTTGTTTAAAAGATTCATTATGAACATAGAACCATCTAGTAATGAAACAACTAAAGTCTTAGTGAGGCTCTGAATCATTTGTTCAAGAGACTCATTATAAATATGAATTTATCCAGTGATGAAACAACTGACGTCTTATTGAGACTCTCAATCGTTTGTTCAAGAAATTCATTATAAACACTGAATCATCCAGTAATGAGACAACTGAAGTGTGAGTGAGTTTCTGAATCATTTGTTCAAGAGATTCATTATAAACACAGAATCATCCAGTAATGAGACAACTGAAGTGTGAGTTTCTGAATCATTTGTTCAAGAGATTCATTATAAACACAGAATCATCCAGTAATGAGACAACTGAAGTGTGAGTGAGTCTCTGAATCATTTGTTCAAGAGATTCATTAAAAACACAGAATCATCCAGTAATGAGACAACTGAACTCTGATTGAATCTTTTTTCTGATCGAAGGTTTTTTTTTTCTTCACTCTCCTATTGGTGAAGTTTTTTTTTCCCTATTCGCTGTCGCCACTGGCTTGCATGGTCCAGGATCTGTAGAGCTACGCATGGATGAATTTGCTCTTCAGTGTTTGGACTCTCAGTAGTGATTTCAAACCACACTGAACTGAGCTAAACTGAATTGAACTTAAACACTAAAAACTGAACCACCCTAATCCAGTTACTATGACCATTTATGTGAAGCTGCTTTAACACAATCTACATTGTAAAAGCGCTATACAAATAAAGCTGAATTGAATTGAATCACTGAATTAACTAAAGTAATGAAACAACTGAAGTGTGAGTAAGTCTCTGAATCATTTGTTCAGGAGATTCATTATAAACACAGAATCATCCAGTAATGAAACAACTGAAGTCTGAGTGAGTCTCTGAATCACTTGTTCAAAAGATTCATTATACACACAGAATAATCCAGTAAGGAAATAACTGAAGTCTGAGTAAGGCTCTGAATCATTTGTTCAAGAGATTCATTATAAACACAGAATCATCCAGTAATGAGACAACTGAAGTCTAATTGAGTCTCTGAATCGTTTGTATAAGAGATTCATTTTAAAACCTGATTCATCCAGTAATGAAACAACTGAAGTCTGAGTGAGTCTCTGAATCATTTGTTCAAGAGATCGATTATAATTATGAATTAACCCAGTAATGAAACAACTGAAGTCTTAGTGAGACTCTGAATCATTTGTTTAAAAGATTCAATATAAATACGGTTTCATTTAGTAATAAAACAACAGTTGTCTTTGTTTGAGTCTCTGACTTACTTGTTCAAGTGATTCATTATAAAACCTGATTCATTCAGTAATGACACCAGAAGTCTTTAAATGAGTATCTAGATCATTTATTTAAAAGACTCGTTATAAACACGAATTCATCCT
Source organism: Danio rerio (assembly GCF_052040795.2). Taxonomy (NCBI): domain Eukaryota; kingdom Metazoa; phylum Chordata; class Actinopteri; order Cypriniformes; family Danionidae; genus Danio; species Danio rerio. The sequence goes on along the minus strand of NC_141030.1, from coordinate 37,994,721 downwards.
GTACAGAAACAACTGAAGTCTTTAAATGAGTCTCTAAATCCATTGTTAAAAAGATTTGTTATACTGTAAACATGAATTCATTCAGTAAATAAACAACTGAAGTCTTTGAGTAAATCTCTGAATCATTTGTTCAAGAGATTCATTATAAAACCTGATTCATTCAGTAATGAAATAACAGAAGTCTTTAAATGAGTCTCTCAATCCATTGTTGAAGAGATTCACTAAAGAATGCAGATTCATCCAGCAATGAAACAACTGAAGTGTTTAAGTAAGTCTCTGAATCATTTGTTCAAATGATTCTTTGTAAACACAGATTCCTAATGAAACAACATAAGTCTTTAAATTATTCCCTGAATCAATTGTTCAAGAGATTAATTTATAAAGAAGAGATTAATTTAGTAAAAAACGTTAAGCTTATCGGTAAGTCACTGTATCATTCATTTAACATAAAGTCATCTACATTTACAAAATTTAGAAAATATTTTGTTATTCTGTTGATTTTTCATTTTAGAATTTGCTGGAAAATGTAAATAATTTCTAATGTTAAACTGAAATTAAATATAATTCATTGAAATTGAATATAATTATTAAACAAATAAAAAATGAAAGAAACAACATGTTCAATATTTATAACAATGAGATAAATCCGGCACCTCATGGCCTGCAAAAAATTCAACAGCAAATCTGTATAAATGTGTAACCTGTGCTGGGCCCCAAACGTCACTCCATGTTAGCGTGGTTATCACACAGCTAACTGCTCATCTGTGTGAAAGAGTGAATTCATACTGAGTCACCGGGGCCCCTCAGGAGACCCTGATGAATATTCATATCAGAGGCCATTGGGCGGCAGAGGGAGTCACTGGCCTCTGGCATCCTGTACTACTTTCTTAAAAACATTGCATGAACATATCGCAAAACGGTCTAAAAATATGTCTTTCGCACGTCCCACTAAAATAAATCAGGACAAATCAATCCCCGAATGCCTTACAGAGGGCAGCCAATCATAACAGCAGACCTGTTTCTGTAAGCAAACATGCCATTGAGCGCGGGCGTGTAATGGGATAGAATCAGGACAGACAGACGTTCACTGAATCGATGGCAACCCGGGACTTGAGAACAGCAAAACTCTCATCTGGATAAGACTAATGCTTTCCCCCACTGCTTTTTTATTTCAAATATAGAATTTAATGTTTGAATCACATAATAACCCTGATGCTAGGGTTGTATGATATTTGGAAAAAATACATTGTAATATTTTGCTTTTCTGCAAGATAAAATCTATTTCACCTGATGGCTTGAATAAATTGTGAATAATTTGTTATTTTAGAATGATTGCAGTGATTTCTAGCACAGTGCATCTGCATAAAATTTTAATAAACTAGATAAATACCCCCCAAAAAATAGTAACTATTTTAATATTTTAATAGTGGGGGGGGGGGGGGGGGGGGGGTTGGGTGGTTATAATTCATGCAAAACTGAAATTCTGGTTTGCGTCAATTTACACATGCACTATGGTGTTCATGGTGACACGAGTTTAATTCCCGCCTCGAGGTCTTTCCCCTCTCTCTGCTCCCCACAATTTCCTGTCAATACTCTCTATTGTCTTATCCATTAAAGGTGAAAATCCATAAAAAATATTCAGGATTAGGATATATATATATATATATATATATATATATATATATATATATATATATATATATAAACTGAAATTCTGTCATCATTTACCCATTCTACACTTGTAATAAATCTGAGTTTATTTTTTCTGTTAAACACAGAATAAGTTACTTTGAAAAATGTTGGAAACGTGAGATTTGGAAGTCAATGGTTACAGGTTTATAACATTTTTCCAATTATCTTCTTTGGGTTCAGCAGAAAGGGAAAGGTTTGGAATCTCTTGAGGAAAAGTAAATGGTTAGTAAATCTTAATGAAATATGCCTTTAAAGAGCCCCTACTATATATTTAAAAGGGTCATATTTTGGTTTTGTGTTTTCCAACAAAAAGCTGATGCATGCAAGGTCAAAAAACACTTTCATTGTCTTATAATGTGCATTTATTTTTGCGGAATTATCCCAGCGACTCCCTTATGATTCGTTCAGTGATTCATTTGTTCCCAAACCCCTCCTTAGCGCGATGCTAATCTGCGCTGATTGGACAGATGACACAGTCTGTTGCGATTGGTCGACATCGTTCAGCGCGAGACAGAGTGAAATGGCCACAACGGCTCATCAATAATATTGAAGTAGTTATTGTGCTTCAGAATATATTCTGAATATTTCAGTCCTGCTAGGATAACTTCAAATCGCAGTGACATCATTCATTTTCTTTTGCCTTAGTTTCTTATTTATCAGGCGTCGCCACAGCGGAATTAACCGCCAACTATTCCAGCATATGTTTTACGCAGCGGATGCTCTTCCAACCACAACAGTTCTGGGAAACTCACAGTGATTTTGAAAATGTAAAAAAGAGGAAGATGCTGATTGTTCTGTAATTTTGATTTTCAATGTGTGTTTGTATTTGTAATGGATAATCAACTGATTCCACTGCATTAAAGGATTTTAAATGCATTCTAAAAATCCTTTAATGCATGGCAAGCTGTTGGTAATCCCACTAATTCCCTGGCCAAATTACAGACATGTTAAAACTGCTCTTTGCAGTGCAATAATTGACTGGATGGGTAAATTTCTGTTATTTTTCAGTCAGTTATGACAGAATCAGTTATCTGCCTACTTTAAATCAGTCACAGGCAGGCAAATAATAGAACAGGCTATTAAAAAAGGCCTTTTGTACAATGCACTGATATTATTAAGAGCGATGCAATGATTAGACGATTTCACTATTAACTGCGCTCTAATTCATTACAGTTAATTTATCGTAAAGGCTTCTGAACGCTGCGTTTCTGTTGCACGGAACAAAACTGCTACAACTAAACAAAGCTATGCCAACTGTGTGCTAGTTTAAAGTTCCGAGCTTATAAAGAAGCCAATCCATATGATTAACTACAGCAGCAGGCCGTTCACATATTGTGTCTTTTCTGTACGCAAGTTCATTATTTCCCATTGAGACGAGCTCATATTAAAGCTTTGCACACACGGCTCGCAAGCGGACCTCCACGCTCACACAATAGAAATGATCGTATGCCTAAGCGGTGATATTTGTACATGGCTTTCAGTGCATTCAGTGCATGATTATGTATGTATGAACGCAGATGATAACAACAGTTCTTTGAAATTCTTGGCTAATATATAGCTTAAATTAACATTAAACAAATACTAGTTAGTTAATAGTTTTTATTTATTTATTCATTGTTCTGTCATTTATTTTCATTGTAAAATTACCACTCGTGTTTAAATCAAAAACTTTTTCATCTTTTCATTTTTTTTTAAGGTCAAAGAGAGAAATGGACTATCATTTGTTTTTTATTATTATTTTGTGCTTATTATTTTTGTATAGCTCATAAGCTACCTATGTTAGCTACCTCCTTGCATATTTTTCCTCGCAAATGTCACGGTTACTGATTACAAAAGTCATTTAACTACCTGAACATTAAACAATTTTATTGCACACCTTCAGACAATCAAAATCAACAATTTCAACAGACTATAAACCGAATGAGTGCTTGAACTGTAGCTCTTTCCCTCAATAAGTCATTAAGGACACAGTCTTGTACCTTTATCTTATGGTCCAATTTTAATGAACATATTTCTTAGCTTCAAATTAAACATTTTAATAATGTGATTCTTCTAGTTCAAGACTTACAGAATGCTTTAAGATAAACTTTTTTAAAGTGCCTATTTGAAAAATATCTGTAAATTTGGGCACTAACACACTCAAAATGTGTTAGAGTGTATAAAGTGACCAACCCAGGCTCATTGCAGATACGTACCCAGGTCTACATTTCTGGGGACAGTCAAAGATGTAACTTTGGGTGCGCCTGCTTGCAGTTTTTGTTTGTGCAAATCCACTAGAGGCCGCTGTGTCCACTTTTTGATGTTCACAAATTCCTCTCACGCGTCCTCTTCTCAAGTAAACTCACCAGAGGGCGCAATATACACTTCAGCCGACCAGGCCAGCTAGCTGTTTTCAGCCTGTTGTTTATTTTTGTATTTATTTTATTTATTTATTTTTTTTTGCTTTTGTTTTATCTGGTTTCTGGAACTATTCTTTGCCAGAATTGAACCCTGTTGTCTCTGTCAACTTCGTTCTGCGTCCTAAGTCCGGTGATGTATGTGACAAGCTACTGGGCAAACTAGTAACCGGAAAAAACATCCGTATGGAGGTAAGCGGTCAGCTGGTAGCGCTAAAATGAACAGAAGCCATCTGCAGCGTCATACTGCCATCTTATAATTCATTTTAAAGACAAAATGCAGCTATATAATATGCGCTCTCCAGAAATGTAGACAGGGGTACGTATCCACAATGAACCTGTGTTTCAAGTGACATTTGAGGTCAAATCAGACCAGCAAAACTGAATGGCAAAAAAAAACCCTCAATCATCAATTGTCAAAAATATACAGTCATGGATGAACAGAATTCAATCCAGCATCTTTCAATGTGACCTGGATTGGGACCAACTGAAATCAAGTATATAAAATGTTTAGCCTTCCATGAAATTCCCACTCTGGATTTGACCCATGAAAAAAGTGCTTCTTTGAGTGTGTGAGTGTGTGTGGAGTTCAGTGTGGGTAAATAATTACAGGCTTGTGGTGGTTCAGTGACAACGAAGGAATGCAGGGTGGAAAGGTCAGATGGACAGAGTCTCTGATCTGACTTTCAGCACAGGAGCTTCTTGCGCATCAAGAGTCATTCCTGTCTAAGCAACATCTAGAAGGAAATCCCCTTCGATTTCCACTAAATTCACTATTTCCTTCTGAATTTACACATTGTAAAGACAAAACAACCCCTCAAAAAGGTCTTGCCCTGATTCCGAACATGCTCGATTATCCTACATTTGACTATACCCTGTTGTTTTAGAACTTCTGCAGACCCCCTGTTGCTCTGGAAGCATTTCCCTGACCACAGCTTTAAAATGAGCGACATCTAGATTAGGAAAAAACTGTCTGCCAGATGGTGCCGTTTTCATTGACCTTATTTGTGGGTTTGTGACTGCTTCTCTTCTCCAGTGGGGAATCTTTTAATCTGGGGCCTGATTCATCCGAGTTTCTGAGAGGTGATGAAAATCAGGGACAAATTTGGCCTGTTTTACAAAACCAGAATTTAGAAAAAACTAGTTTGAGGTATCAGTGGCATCCTGATATTCTGAGGATTTAAAACGATCTGAAAGTGAAAAGCACTTTATATTCTGTATTTTTATTCAAATGTTTGTTTAAATATTTTTCTATTACTTCTATATTATATTATACTTAATATACACATAAATATTTATTTATTTATTTATTGATTCATTTATTCCTAAATGGAAAATTAACAAAAAAAAATCTGAATAAAAATATAGAATCTAGCTGTAAACGCTATAAATTATCAGACAATATTAATTTATATGTAATGTATTTAAAAAAAAATTGTTCTTAATTATATTTAGTTTTATTATTTTAGTTTATTTATTTATTAAGTTGATTAATTATTATTTTAAGAATTATAACTTATAATTTTAATAACTTGGCAATATTCTATAATATAATATTTATTTTTATTTATTTATTTTTGTTAATAATTTCTAAAAATCTTTTAAAAAATAAGATAAAATATTTGAATAAAAATACAGAAACTATATAAATACTATAAATCATAAGGCAATATTAATTTATATTCAATTGATTTTAATAATTTTATCCTTAATTATATTTTATCAGAATTATTATATTATTAGTTTATTATTTATTTAGTTTATTAATTATTATTATAATTAAATTTTGAAATTCTAATAATTCTGCAATACTTCTATACTATTATTTATTCATTCATTCATTTTCTTACGGCTTACTCCCTTTATTAATCAGAGGTCGGCACAGCAAAATGAACCACCAACTTATCCAGCATATTTTTTTTTCAGTTTTACACAGCTTCAGTTCATCAGTTTTACACAGCTGATTCCCTTCCAGCAACCTAACACTGGCAAACACCCATACACACTCCTTTACACACATTTACAATGGCCAATTTAGCTTATTCAAAGTTAAGTTCAGCTTCTTTTAGTCTTATCTTTCCAATAATGTTTTCAGGACACATCAAGCAGCACTGAGATCAGTCTCATCAGCAGCAGTCAAGCTGCTCTGTGAAATGGGTCAGACTGAATCTTTCTGGAGCCTCACTCAAGTCCTGCCCTGCCCAGAGCATCCCGTCCTCATCTGTCCTCCACAACACAAACACACCAAATACATGTTTTCATCCCTGGAGTTGTTTTAATTGGTTCCTAAAGCACTTAATAACAGTGTGAGATTATTATCGTAGAGGTGAGGCTTACTGGGGCTGAGGGGGAGGACTGGACCAAACAATGGCTAATGGACACAGAGGAAGTGTGTGTGTGTATGTGAGAGTTTTTGTTGGCCACCCAGAGCTACTGTTTTCCCCTGAGGCTGAGTGGGACAAAATATCCTGCTGGATCACAACCTCCTAAATCAGCCCCCGAAGCAAAGAAAAAAAAACACTCAGAGGAGATGATGGTTCTCATGTGAAGCACACTCTAAAAAAACAATACTGCAAAAACTGTACTTCTTCATCATTAGGTTTGTCTGGTTTCCTCTAAAATATCGAGAACATTCTTTAAGGGACAGTTCAACCAAAAAAGAAAATTTACCATTTACTCAAACTCTAGAGATTTCAGACCTGAAATGTGTCTCTTTTCTCTGTTTAACAAAAAAGTAGATATTTCGAAGAGTGTTGGGAAATGGTAGCATTTGACATCCATTATAGATGACTAATATTATAGAAGCCTGTGACCACCAGTTTGTACCATTCTACAAATCTTTTTTGTGTTTAACAGAAGAATGAAACTCAAATAGGTTTGGGAGATAAAATAAAAGAAAACAAAAGGGTATAAAAATCAATGTAGCCCTATATACATTTATGGAGATCACAATTTATGTAGCCAGAGTTACGTATGGCTAAATTTGGTCTTTAAAACAAATGCTATGGGGCGGTATGACGCCTTTTTTTCACGCTTACCAGCTGACTGATTACCTTCGTATGTACTGTTTTTCCGCTGTTACCAGTTTTTCTGGTAGCTCAACAAGTATGTCGCTGGATTTGAGACACAGAGTGGAACCTACCGCAACAATGGGGTTCGAGTCCGGTGAAGAACGAGTCCAGAAAGCAGATAAGACAAAAATCAGAAACCAAAAAAAGATAAATAAAATTAGGTAACAGGGTGAGAATCTGATAAAATCTGAAAATGTGGTAAAAATCGGGGCTTTTCTTTTTCTGGATTACTTTTGAAAACACTATTGGTTGAGTTTAGTAAATTTGGTGGGTCAATCTGTGCTTTTAAAACACTATTGGTGGGGTTTAGGGAAGTGGGTGGGCGGGTCAATCATTGCTTTTGAAAACACTATTGGTTGAGTTTAGTAAATTCGGTGGGTCAATTTGTGCTTTTAAAACACTGTTGGTGGGGTTTAGGGAAGTGGGTTGGTGGGTCAATCATTGCTTTTGAAAACACTATTGGTTGGCTTTAGGGAAGTGGGTGGGCAGGTCAATCTGTGCTTTTTAAAACACTATCGGTTGGGTTTAGGGAAGTGGGTGGGCGGGTTAATCTGTGCTTTTTAAAAAACTATTGGTTGGGTTTAGGGAAGTGAGTGGGCAGGTCAATCTGTGCTTTTGAAAAACACTATTGGTTGGGTTTAGGGAAGGAGGAGGGAGGGGTTATCGGTCAGTTGGTCAGTAAGTAAATCCGTCAGTCGACAACAGCCTCTGGCATATTTACACGAGAACAGCAGGCATGAATGGCACTCACGACTTGAGATCTAAAAAAACTTGATCTAAAAAAAAAACTTGAGATCTAAAAAAACTTGAGATCTAAAAAAAAATGTACACAGCGGCCTCTGGTGAATTTGTGAAAACAATTTTTTTAGAAACAGCTACTGGGAAGTATTTTTGCTCTCTTCAGAAATGTATATAGGGGTACGTAATCAGAATAATTCTTGGTTCATATAAATGCAGTTCTTTAAAATCCTCAACTGACAATCTGTCCTTCACAAAAAATAAAGGAAACAATTAAACAACCAAACATAACTTCAAGTGTTTCCCTTGTATATTAATATCAATGCTGCTAATTTCAAAAGTTATTTCAAATGTTTCTGCTACTTTGTTGAAGCACAGTATCCAGCATTTCTATAAGATTAAATCAGTGTCCCATTCATTTTGTACCACTTATAAATAAATAAGATTAAAATGCCCTAATAAGTAGTTTTCTTTCCCTTTCTTTTGTTGTGGTAATCTGAGATCAGTTCATTCCCAGACCACAGCATCCTCTCACACAAATGAAGATAAATGTCCACATAAACCTGAACATGCATTACGCACACACGCGCACACACTTACACTCACACACACACAAATGCAGATAAATGTACACTGAATCCATTAGTGAATATTACAGAGAGTGCATTTAAGCATTTACCAGGCTATGAGGGAAAGGGGACGTTTAAGCTCAAGCTGCATTTCTGAAGAGGATTTACTGATGTCTGGACTATAAATAGAAACAGTCTCACACAGACCACAACCGCAAACACAGCATACACTACAAAACACTCAGCAAGAGGCCAAAACACAGACAGGAGTGTTTGTGTGTGCACGAGTGTGTGTCCTGTAAACATCCATATTTCTGGACACATGAACTCATTGTCTTTGCATGGTCCAGCATGTTTGAATCTCTTAGCGTATTATAAGACACTTTATTACGCAAATAGCAAAACAACAAAGAGATAACCCAAAGATCACCTAAGAAATATATTAGGGTGGGTTAGCATTAACACTTCTGTGAATGAATTAATGCTACACAGTGCATATGTATAATTATAGACAATTATACACCTCACACCTCAATTTATATTTTTCATTCTAACTAAAGACTTAATGTAATGAAGTAAAGATTGCAGTGTGAACATGCATAGGTGCTATAAGAAAAGATAATAATAATAATTATACAGTTGAAGTGAGAATTATTAGCTTCCCTGAATTATTAGCCCCCTTGTTTATTCCCCCAATTTCTGTTTAACAGAGAGCAGCTTTTTCAATGCATTTCTAATCATAATAGTTTTATTAACTCATTTTAATAACTGATTTATTTAATCTTTGCCATGATGACAGTAAATAATATTTTACTAGATATTTTTCAAGACACTTCTGTATAGCTTAATGTGACATTAGAAGGCTAAACTAGGTTAATTAGGTTAACTAGGTAGGTTAGGGTAATTAGACAAGTTATTATATAACAATTGTTTGTTCTGTTGACTATCAGAAAGAAAATGATAATTTTTTTTATTCTAGCCGAAATAAAACAAATAAGACTTTCTCCAGAAGAAAAAATATTATCCGAATTTCTGTGAAAATTTAGTTGCTCTGTTAAACATCATTTGGGAAATTTTCTCAAAAAGAAAAAAAAATTGAAGTTTGATAATTCTGATTTCAACTGTAAAAATACAATATAAAACATTGAGTTATTTATTTAACCCAATGGTTGAGTTAAAAATTATTAGTGCCTATTTAATAACTATAATAATAACTATTTAATAACTCAGTTAGGTTAATAAAATTCAACAGTCAACTACAGACACAGAAAAGCTGTATTAGTTTTTTCCAACTGCTTGCACAATCTTTTCTTGTCACACAATTTCTGAAACATCTCACTCAAAATGCAGAACTACACCTCAAATCTCCAAAACCAGAAGCTATTTTTTAGCCTTGAACTCAATTTTCAATCGCATAAAACACTTTTTTCAAACCTCTGGTCCAAAAAAAAAAAAGAAAATACAAATAGTTTTTCCACCCATCCATAATTTGTAGTTTTGTACTTAACCCATTTTTTACCCAAAATTCTAAATGCTAAAAGAATAAAGGAATTCTTCTGAGCCTAGCACTGTAAAGTGTATGATGACCAACCACATGACACTTTTGTCCACATGACACTTTTCCAGGCAATGGACGCTTCTCCACCCCCTTCCCCCCTCCCAGACTCCCTTCACACACAACTGTATTCTAAAGAACATACTTTGCTTTACAAGTTCTTTTATTTTTTTACATACATACAACTTTTACATAAAGTAGGTCTACGTTTTACAGTATGTTTATGATTATGATATAAACAATTAAATATTTATAAACTATTAAATATTTTCAGTTTTTTTTTCATGTCATCAGTGTTCATCATTCGATGCAAATGCTTCATTCTGACGTGTTTATGGCATTTTGAATGGTACAGTTTAAAGTAGACATAAGGTATTGGGCATTTTGTGCATGCAGTTTTGGAGAATTGTGTGTAGAGTTTAAAAAAAAAAGAGACATTTTTCTGACAATGTGTGCAAGCAGCAGGAAAAAACTGTAATATGCCCACAGAATGTTGTTTTTGCGTTATAAAATTTATTTAAGCTATAACACAATAATATTGTTATTTTTAAATCAAATTACCTCTCCGTGTCATGATTTGTATATCCATTTACCAGCACACTTAATTATTAAAAATTATATTATTAAATTATATAACAAATGCATTGGGTAAAAATAACCCATAGTTGTGAAGGTGCTGTAATAACTTATAGTTGTGTTATATGTTGCGGTATTGTTATTCCAACTATTTCACCTGAGAATATAAAATGAAATAAAAAGTAAATTTAGGTATTTTATAAGCATAACAATGACTACCATGTATTTTTTATAATAATGAATGAAATATTAAGTTAAAATATAATATAAATAATTAAATAATTCTGTATTATTTTAATAAAAATTATAATATTTAAAAATGTATAAAGAACATATAAAGCTACTAAAATTTCTATTACTGTAAATACATAAATTTTATAAAAAATTTTTACAAAATTAAATAAACAAAAAAAATATTAAGATATAGTTCAGCCAAAAATTAAATAAATTCATCATTCTTTTTGTGTTAGCCATTGACTTTCATAGATATAAATAATAATAATAATAATAATAACAATAATAATAATAATAATATTAAAAGTTATAATACTAATAATAAAGAAGGTCACTATCAAATTCTTCAGAATATTCTCAATTTCACTCAAATAGCAAATATTGATAGAATTTACATTTCTGGGTAAATCATTCCTTTAAAACCTGTGCATCTTTATAATAAATAAGAGTAATAAAAAAATAAAATATTATGTAATAATACACTAAATAATGATAAAGAACTAAAACACACATTAACTAAACACAGAACACAGAACAGTGTGTTATCTGTATACTGGATTAGTCTTAAGATTTTGCTATCGGTGAGTGTAACTCAGTGCCACCCAAGTGGGCAAGAGTGTGGGCCACAGCGAACTGAAAAACATACCCTGATGCCAGCAGGCCTGTTTGTGTGTGTGTGTGTGTGTGTGTGTGTGTGTGTGTGTGTGTGTGTGTGTGTGGTTTGTTGTAAAGCAGGTCGCTTGCCAAAGCTCAGAGTGCTGAATGAGCAGTCCAATTAAACTCGCTCATCACTTGCACAGCAGGCTAATTAAAGAACCTTCATATAGAAAAAAAAAAAAAAAACTTACTGTGATACTTTCTGGAGAATCTCTGAGACTCTCAAAATCCTCTCCAGTTATTACAAACATCCCCGTTTTATGCTGGAGGACCTCTTACTGTAATAGTGATGTGTGGTTTTAAACATTATGCAATGCTGTGAACTGCTGAGCCCAGAGCTTTCTGTTTTACTGCCTGCAGAACTATTTTTATTGTGCAATATTGTTTTAATCAGATCTAAATACCACACAAGAGGACCTGTGCAAGCATTTGCACATGCATGCAGACATACAACACATGTCATAGTGCTGTTAGTATTTATAAATAACCCATGGCTGTCAATTGATAGAAATTGATGCGGCAGTTACTAATCTAACTGATAGCAGGTTAAACATGACTAAGAAATTCCCCCAAATGAACAGCTAAAGTATATATTTGTTGAATGCAAAAATTGGGCGAGGCAGTGGCACAGTAGGTAGTGCTGTCACCTCACAGCAAGAAGGTCGCTGGTACGAACCTCGGCTCAGTTGGCGTTTCTGTGTGGAGTTTGCATGTTCTCCCTGCCTTCGCGTGGGTTTCCTCCGGGTGCTCCGGTTTCACCCACAGTCCAAAGACATGCGGTACAGGTGAATTGGGTAGGCTAAATTGTCCGTAGTGTATGAGTGTGTGAATGTGTGTGAATGTTTCCTAGAGATGGGTTGCGGCTGGAAGGGCATCCGCTGCGTAAAAACTTGCTGGATAAGTGGGCAGTTCGTTCCACTGTGGCGACCCCGATTTAATAAAGGGACTAAGACGACAAGAAAATGAATGAATGAATGCAAAAATTATTAAAGTAGACATTTATTAAAAGTAGCTTTTGGGATATTTTGATTATTTCTTTTTATTAGTCATTATTTTTTAAGTTTGAGATGACACCAATTTGAGTAAATAATGACACTTTTTCGTGTTAGCTATTCTTTTATTTTTGTTTATTGTAAGATACCAGTTGTGCATTTATTTATTAATGTACTAATTTGTAGAGGTGTGAATCTACACTGGTCTCACGGTTCGGTTCAGTTACAATTATGCCATCGATTTGGTTCAATTCGATATCTCGGTGCATTGACGATGCTTTCCATACACAGTTTTATATTTTTTTTCACAGCACAGCAATTCTTGTATTAAAATATATAAATATATTTATATACTATTTGTAATACAATTTTGTCCTTTAATACAGACAGTCAGATATATAAACCATACCTTTAATCAACACGAGCATTTAAAGCAAATAAACAAATATAAAATTCCCGCTCACTTGTCTAGCAAGTTCTTTCTTATACCCCTTTGATTGGTCACGCGCTCAACAGAAAGGGCTGCGATTGGCTGTTACGCGCTGACGCTCTTCACAGATGAGTGGCACTAATAAATGGCAGTGGCGATCACAGCTGATCCATGATAGACACGGTGGAGAAAACTCTGCAGACACGGACTCGTGTCTATCCAGAAGTATCGATGTAACAATCGAGAGGAAAAGAAAAGTCATGCCAGCAGGTCAAATGGAGTATACTTTCATTCTCTCAATCGCAGTGAAAAAGAGGCTTCTGCTGTCAGTGTCAGTGAAAGACTGTCCAGAAAACACACATGCAGTGAAATTGTGCACAGTTTCTGCGTTTTTAAGTAGTTGGAGAGTTGTAAATATTCACGATCGTCTCCCTCACCATAGTAAGCTTCGGCGACAGAGCGCAAATGAGATAAATGACATCAGTACATAATGACCGGTTATGATCAATTACTGAACCGATACCGATATGTCTGCATCTGCATTGCGGTGCACCAAAGAAACAACTAATTTTGACAACCCTACTAATTTGAGGTGGCAGCAAAGTGGTGGCAAATGCCTCATAAAGTAGTCACCACATCATTTGTTTGTTTGATTCATTAAAACAAACCAGCAACCATTAAACCAACCAATCAACAGCTTTTTACATTTTATATTTAACAGTTCACTGAATTACTGGTTTACATGATTTGTTCAGAATGCAGATTCTTTCAGAAAAAAGCAGATCTGAGATGAAGTGCAGTCTGCTGTGACTTTGTTGAATAAATGTTTGAGGCAAAACTGAGCAAAAACAGACAATATGGACTATGGAAATTCTAAAGCGCATAGTGCAAAAGCATTAAGGGCGTGTCAGAATCCACTTTTGAGTGTTGGCAGCTGTGCTTACCAGTTTAATAATGATTTGATCAGCTGTAGTTAGAAATCAGAACATTATAATCTTCTAAGCCTTATTATGCGGTTCTGTCATCATCTTGTGGATAGAAAATGTCAACCGTCTTTGGTCTACTCTATGCTAGGCTAACGGTCGCCGACGAGATCTCTCAGAAATTGCAAATATTTTAAAATAGGCTTTATAAGTTCTAATAGTTCATATATTAATAATAGACAGACACGCCTAATACTGTAAATTGTGATTTAAACTAAAGTGTTAGCCTTTTATAAGTTAGTTGTTCTTCTTCAGCAGGCCTATCACCCATCAACCATATGAAATTTAAAGTTGACTTGGGCTGGTGTTTCAATTAAAGATATCTACTTTTCCCCCCTATAACTAATTAATTGTATAAATGTAAGTGTTAAATTGACAGCCCAAAATGTGCATATGGTTGTCCGTCGCCTGTGTGTCCTCAGACTGGCCTCATTGACTATTCCCAGGAGAACACATGCCTGAAGTGCCAGAGAGATTGGAAATATGGCTCTGTGTTCTCTCAGGTCCTGTAGTGACAGGCTGTGTCTAATCAAAACACACAGTCAGACGCATGTCCACCCTCACCAGTGATACTCACAATGTTCCAGAATGTGTGTGGCTTTTTCCTCAGTGTCACACCTCGATGTTTACAGAGACTTCTGTGTTTTTGAAAAGCTACATACAACCTTAGTTCACCCAAAAATGAAAATTATTATGATTATTACTGAACCAATACCGATTGTCCGCGTTTGCATCACAGTGCACTGAAGAAACAATTAATTTTGACACTCCTATTATGCTATGACATTTGAACTTTCTATTCTATTTTCAATCTACATACACTGTTAA